>NW_009925120.1:97370-140376 GCF_000696875.1 Nestor notabilis
TGAGACAGTATACCAAACATGCCCCAGCCTTAGCTGTTTTAACACCACATGCCTCCCACACATTACTCTATAAACCGTTCTTTTCTTCCCTCTCATTTTCTCCAGTTTACAAAAAATCTCATGTTAACAGAAAGTGTTTAGTTTAAATTGATCCTCAGCCATCCTTGGCATGTATTATACACACTCACTCTTTTATGTTTTATAGCTTATGTCATTCTGTATTTATCATATACTTAATGCCTTATATTTTTGGCTTGCTATTGCCCCTTATCAGATGATAAACTGTTCTCTCAGGAGGAAGAGAATTTTTATGAATTATGATAGTATAGAAAATAAATTACTTATTAGCACTATGGTCAGGCTATGCATGGAATGTCTTCTTTGAAAGTTTAGTATCACACGAGAGAGGGGTGTGTGCAAGCACTGGCACTCCCAGGAAGGAAATTCCCCTGAGGACAGGGTGACTGTTTAGTGACAAGGACAGTTGTGCTTCCTGGTGAGAGGCTCTGGATGAACCCTGTACTGTTCTGGGGTCTGCACAAAACTGCTCTTCCCTTCATGGCTAGTACTCTCCGCTTCATGAAAATGACAGAAGGTGGTGAAATTTCCAGATGCTTTGAGAACAGCAGGGCATAAATGGTTCTGGAGTGGATAAATGGGATTTGGGCATAAGTCCTCTTAAATGTCTTGTATGCCACTGCCCACATCTAAATGCCTGCAGGTCTTTGGGTACCTGTGTTCTGCAATGATACTGAAGGTTAGCTGTGCCAAACTACATCTCAGGCATTGTCTTCACCCTTCCAACATGCTCCCACCCAATCCTCACTCCCAACCTACTCCTGAGAGACTTCAAGCAGCCAACACTACCTAAGGCTGCCCTCCCTTCTCTGAAGTCCTCTTAACCCACATGATGAAAGTACATTTTGTACCACCATAGACACAGCTGGGCTGGTCTCTTCTCTGAAAAAACATGACATAAATACTGACACTGGTCACAGTATATGTCAACAGAGTCAAACTTTGCTAATGAACTACTTCAAAACTTCAAAACAAATAGATAAAACTGCTGCTAAACAGCATGCTGAAACCATTTTCCCCAAGTACACATGACGATCATACATATATAGGCTTGCTGTCTCTTACCTCAGGAAAAACAAAATAAAAAGGAAGGTTATTAGGTGATTAAAGATGTTTGCTTAACTTAAAGTAGAAAACTAGCGTATATTGCCAAGGCCTGGAGCTACAGAAAACAGCCTACAAGCAGCCAGGTAGTGGTCTCTTCAAGCAGGTACTCCAAGACAAAAAAAATAATTTTAACTTTTCAGGTAAGTTCTGTTCAAGGGAATGAGGGGTTCCAAGCACCACCCATGCAAGGCCACTGACTTATCCTACCCCTCTCTCAGTTGGATGCTACGATCAGACCTGCGTTTTTGTCTGCTCTTCACAAAGCAGTTTCTCAACCTTTCATAACAACCAACCAACCCACTCCCAAAAGAGATGCAGGGTTTTGTCATTGCCACAGTGCTTTCAAGGGCTCATTCCTGGGCAAGCACCACAGCCAAGGAGAATGGCAACTGCATGACATGATATGGTCTTCACATGCCCATCATCTCTGAGCCCCTTGGCATAGGTCAGCTGGCCCAAACAGTGAGCCATATTTTGGGTTTGAGTAGGTTTAAAGGGATGCAGGATTAAAAGGTTTATTTTTAGGTGGAAGCTAAGGATTTCATAAAGCTGACCAGTAAAATCCTAAGTCCCATATGAACAGTAAGGTAAACATCACTTGGCATACAGGGTAGCATTTTATGAGGTTTCTCTCACCATAAATGGCAGCATTTTACAACTTGATTTAGGTAAAACACATTCAAAAGACCACCTATGCAATGTGATGATTATGGGATTCATCAGCTGTGACAGAGCTGTGCCCTTCCAACCTCCTCATCTGGATCATTTGGGGTGATTTTATAAGAGTTCGTAGATGAAAAGAATGAAATCTGTGAGGACTGACTTTAAAGTAGTAATATAATTCTGTTATGCAATAATATACCCCCATTTACCAATATTCAAAATTGTTGGATGTATAGGCAACCACAACTACATACAGAAATGAAATTTTATCTTTAAAGATGTGAAATACATTGAACTACAGGTGATGAGATACAGGAAGAATCATCATTAAGAGATCTTTACTCTGCATATGCATGTAAACAGTTTTATAGGGATATCCTGTCAAAGATGATAGGTTCCTTATGAGCAACAGCTTCTGAGAGAAAGGTTCCTTATCCTGTAAATACAAAAATGTGAGACACGGCTGGGAAGTCTGCCTGCAGGCAAGTCTTCAGGTGAGTAAAATGAGCAGCCAGAGTTTGATGAAGAGATCCAGGAAACCCTATCAGTGCTTTCTCTGTAATAGCCCAGTAAAAGAAACGGAGGGGGAAAAGAGAGACAGGGAAAGAAAAAGAGGAGTGGAGGAAAAGGAAAAAGAACATGATTTACTACCCAACTTATACAAATATGGTGTAGTATTTCAGGCTGAACATGTATATATACATATATATAACACAGTGGTTAAGAGACACAGTGTAAGGCTTTTCTCTTTCTCTAAAACATTTTCCCAGGTTAAGTACAATTCCCATGACCATCATAATTGTTCATCTGGCTCTCAGGCTGGATAGTGGTACAGTGCACTGTATTTGGCTGTGAATACCAGTGCACCCAATGATTTCCTTTTCCATGACATTTCTGAGAAACAAATACTGGATCTGACTCACATCTAGCCACAAACATGAATCAAAACCCAACACAAAATTGGATACATGCTCGAAATTTGATAACCTGTGAATGTGAATTTACTCCTGTAGTTGCTGAGCTGCTATTGGAAATCTGGAGCATGCTTGGAATTACAAGTTTTGCCTTCCAAAAACGTGCAACGTTTGTTCCTTGTAATCATATTTCTGATGAAGTCAAAGACAGAAATCCCACTGAAAGAGCTGAGAGGAAGTACTTTGTTTTAGACGCACATTTTATGGAACCTTTCCTACTTGCTGTCCTTTCAGTGTAAAATATTTGTCAGTCTAATCCCTTTCTTGTTCTGTATATTAATGAAGACTTGAAAAAAGAGGTTACAGTTTTTATAAATTGGAATAAAGTGGCCTCTGTTTTCTAACACTTGCCAAAGCAAATGGGTCAAGCTGAAACAGTCACCCGCACTGTCCAGTTACATGTCTTACTTAAACAATAAATTAGTGTCAAAGTTTCCAGTAATTAATTTCTATATCAATTTACATATTTCACTCCTTTCATGTTTTTGCTTTCATTTTTTGAAACTGTAATGCAGCTAACATCTATTTAAAGCAACCTCCCCTACCCAGTGATTGATGTTAGATACAACAATTACAATGCCAGTACTGGGGATAATTCTTTGCAGATGTTGTCAAATTACAGGTTAAATGAGGAAAAAAGTTCCTTTCTTCCGGCCACCCACTCTAGTTTTCCTGAAATAGGTGCATAGTACTGTATATCCTGTGCTGTAGGTGCAGTAATTCCCTGTTCAGTCACTCATCTGGTTTAAATGACTTCCATTTGCCATTTCAAAGGATGACAGAACACTGTGTTAAGATTGTTTTGCAGGTACCAAAAACGCAGCAACGCTGCTTTGTGTTTTAGCTGGCAACGAGAAGTGAGCTCAATCTGGCAACACTATGCTGGTTTTCACTCTAATATAAATAACATTTGCCATTGTGAATTTAAAAAAAAAAATAGAAAGAAAAAGAAAAAAGTGAGGTTAGATTATTTTAACCCTTTGCAAACCTTTTCACTCTTTGAGATAAAACAGGATCCTTGTCTTCATGTTATAATCATAACAGTATGTATTTTGTGTTGACAGAAGAAAGATTGAGCATGAGTCCTGCATGGCTGTGTAGTTTGGGAAGAGGTGATGAAACTTCTCCATTACCCAGCCCTTACAGCAGCAGCCAGGCACAGTGACATTCCCTGAATGCAGAAGAAGGAAGGTAATGCACCATATGGAAATGCACTATGGAAAAAATCAAGAACAAATTGAAAAAATGGCTTTGCCTGCCTGCATGCAGTCAGTATTATGCTATGCTCAGGAGGAGAGCAGACTGTACTCTGAGCTCTTGAACTCAGCAAGAAAGCCTGCAGCATTGTACAGCCCACTGTCATGCTCTTTAGTGGCACATAGCATGGCATCCTGCAGGGTGTGGGACATCAAGGCGAACAGAGCAACTTGGTAGTAGTCCCAGGCATGTTTGTTCCCTGGTGTATCAGGTTTGTGTGGCAAGGTTCAGGTAGCAGCAGGGGCTACAGGGGTGGCTTCTGTGAGAAGCTGTCAGAAGCTTCTCCCATGCCCAATGGAGTCAATGCCAGCTGGCTCAAAGATGGACCTGCTGCTGGCCAAGGCTGAGCCCAATAGCAATGGTGGTAGTGCCTGTGGGATAACCTAGTTAAGAAAACCTGTGCAATGGCATCCAGAGCTAGAGTAAGAATATGTGAGAGAAACAGCTCTATAGACCCCAAAGTCAGTGGAGAAGGAAGGGAGGAGGTACCCCAGGTGCTGGAGCAGAGATTCCCCTGCAGCCCATGGTGCAGACCATGGTGAGGCGGGCTGTATCCTTGCAGCTCATGGAGGTCGATGGTGGAGCAGATCTCCACCTGCAGCCCAGGGAGGACCCCATGCCAGAGCATGGGGATGCCCAGGGGAGGTTATGATCCCATGGGAAACCTACACAGCAGCAGTCTGTTCCTCAAGGACCGCACCCCATTGAAGGGACCCATGCTGAAGCAATTCATAAAGAATTGCAGCCCTATGGGAAGGACTTATGTTGGAGAAGTTCATGGAGGACTGTCACCTGCTGGAGGAACCCCACACTGGAGCAGGGGAAGAGTTTGAGAAGTCCTTCCCTGAAAAGTGACAGAGACAATATGTGATGAACTGACTGCAACCCTCACTCCCTATCCCCCTGCACTGCTGGGGAGAGGAGGCAGAGAAATTTGGAGTGAAGTTAAGCACGGGAAGGAGGGGGGAGGAGAGGAAAGAGGGTTTTAAGATCTGGTTTTATTTCTCATTCCCTGCTCTGCTTTGACTGATAATAAATTAAATTAACTTTCCCCCAAGTCGAGTCTGTTTTGCCCATGATGGTAACTGGTGAGTGATGTGAGGGTGGTGAGGCCCTGGCACAGGTTGCCCCGGGAAGCGCTGGGTTCTCTGGAACTCCCTGGAAATGTTGAAGGCCAGACTGGATGGGGCTTTGAGCAACCAGGTTTAGTGGAAAGTGTCCCTACCCATTTTGGGGGGATTGGAAATGGATGAGCTTTAAGGTCCTTTCCAACATAATCCATTCTATGATTCTGCGATCTCCCTTGTCTTTACCTCAACCCAATGAGCCTTTTGTTATATTTTCTCTCCCCTGTTAAGCTGAGAAGGGGAGTGACAGAGAGGCTCTGGTTGGGCAGCTGGCCTCCAGCTAGGGTCAACCCACCACACCTGAGAAATGCCTCAGTTCCCTTACCAGAAAGTAATCAGATGAATGGAATGGATGAAAATGCTACATGTGCATTAGGTGCAAAAAGCGCCAGGCACCAGAGCTCCCATGCAAGACAGGCCAAACTGGCTTGATGGCAGAGAAACACCCAACTGTTTCCGAGCAGACTTTCGAGCTGCTTCTGCATTCCTGGTGCCCGTTTCTCACAGGCATGGCATACTCGAGCCCTAAGGGATTTCCATTTTAATTCTTTTTCTACATATGTTAGGCTATGATTGAGGCTTCTCACGGCGTATGGGAATGAATTCTGGCCAAAAGAAGGAAAATAAGAAAAATTTACAAATAGAACTTGAAGCAGAGGACAGAAGAGCCAGGTTCTCATACTTTACTTTTGGCCAAGGCAGTGACTTGCTGTCTGGCCTTATCCTCAATGCATCTTCCTTCCACATTTGATTAACAACAGCACATAGAAAAAACACACTGAAAACAGTTGTCAGGTATGACAGGAATACAGTCCTAGAATTACTTATAGTAAGTAGATATTGTGCTAGCCAGAAAGATCAGAGACCATTGGAAACCCATTGCCAGCTATTTGGATGATGGAGAACAGTCATTCCACGCTGCCAACTTGTGAAGCGATCTATTTTGTAATAAACTCCTCAGAGGCATCTGCACAACTGTGTGTAAGGTAACTGTTGCATGGTATTCCCTAAAAAATTATATTCTCTAAATAGCCACTAAATATTCCCTCTTTCTTCTTTAAATCTCCACCCCACGGCTCTTTCTCCTCCTGGCCATGCCAACATAGACTGCAACTTGAAGTAGCATGCCTCCTAACAAAGTGGTCCATTTATTTTTAACCTACTAAGTTTAATAATTTTCAGAAGTGAGCTGCAGGGTGGTTTGTGTGTAGTGAAGGCACAAGCATGTGATAAGTATGCTGAGCCTCAGTGACTTGCCTTTTAAAAAGAAAGCACAGCTTGCTGATGAAGTTTGTGGTTTTCCTGTTTGTTGTCTGGAAAAACAGCATGTGGAGGTGGGGTGCAAATGGGCAGAGTGGGGCAAAAGGTAAAAAAATAAGAAAGAAAAGGCTTAAAGATTTATTTCTAAGTAATGAAGGTTCTCAAGCCTTCTTTGTTTTATAGGTTAAAGAAAATGAAGTGTCTCAAAGGAGACTTGGGACACTGCATTCAGGATCAGAGATCCTGATCTTTGAAGCATGATCTTAAGGTCTATGCAGCAGACCATGTGCAATGGTTACATATGCTGCAAATGTGGCTGCAGCTACTAGAAACCAAAGGGTTTTAGTCTGAGCCAAAATGAAGCCAAAGAGCCTTTGCATGTAAGAATTTTTAAACTCTCCAGCAACACTGCTGCCCAGCCAAACAGGCAGTTTCTGTAAAAGGATAAACAGCTTCCTGCCAGCCTCCTTCACTCCGTTCTGTTTTATTATACACTTTTGCCACATTAAGTGAGTTTTAAAACCAAAGGGCTTGCTTTCCTGGTAAAAGAGGGTGGACAGGATTGCGAAACATGAATGATGTCTAATCTATGACTTTCAAGAGTGTAGGATGTGTAAGGCTTGGTTAAGAATTTGGTCACAGATTGTATGTTCTTTCCTGTGCTCAGACTATCCAAAACTGGTCATTATTTAGTGCATTCTTTTTTTTTGGGGGGGGGGGGGAAGGTAATAATTAACATGTTACTGATTTTATTCATGGTATAAATTAAACACATCTGTTTTAAAAATGTGACTGTGAGCACACTGCTAACAAGAGAATGCACAAATAGCAGCGGCATAAATATTTCATGGATAACTTGAAATTTTGCTCATATCCATTGACAACTTCAAAACCAGTTTTCTGCCACTGCTTTTGAAAAGTAAGCTCAACAGTCCACAAAAAGGAAGCATGAAATGGCCACAAACGTAACATCCAGAGCTAGAAAATAAAGATTCCTCAGCTGATAGAGGAAATAAACCGCTTTAATATATGTTGATATTACATACCAAGCCTACAAACGTGGATTCCCACACTGAAGCCCAGTTCTGGAGATAAGCACAATCTCTGTCTGCACATTCAATAATATATTTGTAGCTGCTTGTATAAAGGATGCATTCCATAATATTTTTGTTAACAATCACCCGATATTGATTCCCAATGGCAATAATTTCAAAGACTGGACCATGTAAAAAAGTATCTTGCCTCCACGGTGTTAGATTTAAGAAGCCAACACTGTCACAGTAACAGTGTATCTGTGCACTGAAACTTTATTTAGATAAAGTTATTTGCTTATTCAAACTTATGGCAGAATTTATATTGCTATCTACAAATAGATTTCAATAGTTAAAGAGATTTTATAGCATTTTGACATTCAGTGCGTTATGCAGGTTTAAAAGGCTCTGGAAAATGGATGAACTATCTAAGCTGAGCAACTTTCCACTTGTAAAATGCTTCTCAAAGAACAGAGGACTCAGATTTAATACTTAGTCTTGCTTGTTTAAGCACATGCTCAAATGTGGATGGGTTTTTCATATTTTAATCTTGACAGAATGATGCAGTCTCCTCAGAGCCAATGCTAAATGGAAAAATGACAGACATATCTTATTAGGGAATATAATTTAAGTAATACGTATTTTTAATGCTTCACTTAAGCAATACTATTTTATGTCTTCAAATACATACAAAACACTCCTCTTTCCATTGTTGATTTATATTACAGCTTGCACTGCACAGATTCTTATAAAAACAAGATTTTGAGTTGATTTAAGTCCCTAACATATCCTAAGAGTTCTATTATATATCCCCCAAACATGGTGTGATGGATCCTATTTTTATGCTATGCTTCCTTTTTCACAAGCGAAATTTCCATTTGCCAGATAGCAACTCAGATAAAAGCTCTAAAATAAAAATAAACTGACACGCAGAACTCTTTGAAAAGGATAATTTATCTTATTGAATAGTCGGAAACCTGAAGAATAATCTTTTATTGATATAGATAATAGAAAATTTCCTAAGTAACTTTTGCTCCTGGGAAGCTTTCAAGCAAGTAATTCACAAAATATGACTTTCTTCATTGGAAAGGTTATAAAAATTTGTTTGTTGGAGGTAGGGAAGGAAATGTAATTAAAGGCTAAATTCAGGCTCACATTTCATTTTAACTAAAAGTGTATGTGTGATTTGGATATATGTCACCTAAGTACTTCCCTTTTTTTTTTTTTTCTTTTAAGGCAGTGCACATTGTCAGCAAATCAGAGTATCCAATAGCAGAAGTACATCTAGCTGAGATGACTATGCCAGGTAACCTTAAATAGAAACTCTGAAGCAGTTAACTGTGTTGCAATACTGGGCTTTGCTGGTAATACTTATCAAAAGTTCCCCTTTGTAGCATTTCTATAAAAAATAAAAAGGGAAGAGGTAAAATGAATGCATAAAACTTGTTGGGGTTTTCTGTATTTATAAAAAATCTCTTTGCAGTTGGAAATGCTTACAAAGGCATACATAAAATACAGCAACTCCAGTTATTTTTAACTGCATATGGTATACATAAAATGAAGCTATAGATCATGGAAGCTATAATGAAGGCAAGTTAAAGACCATAGCAATTCAAGTACTTTATACTTTGAATTTATAATGTCTTCAGGTAATACTTCAACGTTCAAAGGACAAACAAAACAAATTTCTTTGTTACTGGTCATAAAAGAAAATATTAATTTGTTCCCTTGGTAATTATTTTAATTATATGAGTGGGATCCTCATCTCAGATACACTGCACACATGACCTTACATTTGTTTCAACTTTTATTTGCGCAGAACTTGACAAGACATATTGTGGGTATTTACACTGCATGCTACATTTTACATCAAAATCAAGTTCTGGATCCTCAGTGCCTTACAAGTCACTTTTAAACTGAGACAAAGCATTCACTTCTGGGGCTAAACACTCAGCTCAAAAAATCCTTCTTTCCTCGAAGGCAAATACTATATGCAAATAAATCAAACCCCAGATTTTGGTGGTCAGCTACTCTGAACATATAAAGAGACAGTTTCACATGAAGTGACCTGAAACCTTGGCCCTAATCTTCAACATGTCTTGGAAATTACCTTTTTTTGTCCTTTCTCAATTCAGTTTTAGCTTCATTCTGTCTTCATTATTTCAGTGAAGTTATGCATAAAACAAGCTACTACAGAATATGAATAAAAATGGCAGATTCTGACCCGAAGTGAATTACCACGGAAAAAAAAAAAAAGGACTTATAAAAGAAGGACAATGCACCTAGAAAGTATGTTTGGACAGATGTATCATTAAATGCCCACAATTCATTTGTAAGCTAAACCATTTCTTCATACTTTTAAAGCCAATTATGATTTTTTAACTATTATATCAAATATATGTTTGAATTTTCAGCTTAGAACAAATGCAGTGTCAAACAGAGCCACCAATCCGGGAATCTCCTTCTGCAAGGTTCCCTTTATTATACAGAACTCATACTCTTTGACCAAAAAAGAATTGTATTTTTGGCACATGTATTTAACGTTGTGAGGCTAAATCCTCCAAATAGTTGCCTGCACTGATACATCTTGGGTTTTAGTAACCTTAGATACTTTAACCTAAAGCTCACTGTGAGTTGTGTAAACTAAAATTATGGATCTCTACTCATTTTCCCAGTTATTTCCCTCCAAATATTCCCTTTTGTCTGATCCCTAAGCGAAAGACTAAAAATATGTTTGTATAGAAATTGTAGTGATAACAACCTTGGCCTGTGCTTTAGCCTATCACATCCCAAGTGGTATGAAAGAACTTTAGCTAAGGTGAGCTGAAGGGCATATGTGCTTTCTGAAATAGTTCAGTAAGTTTTGCTTGAGCCACACAGAAACAGCAGAGAGAGATACTGTGCTGCACACCCACTCCCAACTTATAGAATATTGATGAATCTCTGGCTAGCTAAAAGCTTAAAATAAATGTCTGGATACAGCTTCTTCTTGATGCTACAACATATGCCTCTCACACATGCTAATGAAAAGGTAAGTGCACAAATCCCTAGGAATCCAGGTGCAACACTTCCTCAGGAACAGGGATTACGCTACACAGCACACTCCTCATGTGGTGGATAATAGCAATTTTATAATGCAATTAACTAAACTCCAACACAGTGACTACATTCAGAAGAGGTGGCACCTTAGGACTGTACGAAGGCACATACACACAGCTGGATGCTAGCTCTTCACTCGTGGTGGTGATGTGTTACCCACTATGCCATCAGCCCAATCGCAGGAGCAAGGCATGTAAAGTCCACTTGAACTGGACACTTTTGTTTTATGAGGCTGAAATGTCAGGATTCTGACAACTGAATCGGAGTAAGATGCATCAGTAGATTTGAACATATCCTGTAACATACATGCAACACTTTGTTCAATCTTTTTCATTTACCCCTTTTTACATGCTTTAAATCATAAAACACATTTTGTAAATCGTGGGCCCAGCATTTGTGTAAGATCTTTAGCAATACCACAGTCTGAGACTGGATGTTACTCAGACTGAACACCTGAGCTTGGTTTTCATATGCAAATATGTAAAATGGCTAAATGCCCATAAAATATTTCTGCCTATGCAGAGAGAATTCAGACTTTTCCAGTGGATGACAGTGGCAGAAACCTGACAATAGCAGTGTAACATGAGTCAGAGAACAGAGAAAATTTGACCAGAAAAACTGGTACAAAGCTATTTTTATATGAAAGAAAGGCATTAAACATCTATTGGATATGCAGATGAGAAGTAGGAAGGATCCTGGTCTCTGATGAGTGGTCCAGAGGACTCCCACACAGTTAATCAGGTGTAGCCAGTAAGTCAGCTTTATCAGAGGCCCAACTTAAATGCTTCCATGCAAACACCTGTAGCATGGGGAATAAACAAGAGGAGCTAGAGATGTGTGCATGCCTGCAGGGCTACGATCTCATTGGCATTACAGAGATTTGGAGAGATGGCTCCTATGGCTGGAGTGTTGGAATGGAAGGATACAGGCTCTTCAGGAAAGACAGGCAGGGGAGATGAGGAGGGGGTGCCCTCTGTGTCCATAACCACCTGGGTGGCATGGAGCTGCACCTGGGGATGGATGAGGAGCTGACTGAGAGTGTATGGGTCAGGATTAAAGGGAAGGCAGGGACAGGCAACATTACAGTGGGGATCTGTTACAGGCCATCTGACCATGAAAGTTGATGAGAAGCTCAGTATGATCCAGCAGTGTGTGCGTGCAGCCCAGAAAGCCAACTCTACGCTGGACTGCACCAAAAGAAGCGTGATCAGCAGGCTGAAAGAGGAGATTCTTCCCTCAGCTTGGAGAAGACTCTGGGGAGAACTTACAGCAGTCTTCCAGTGCCCTAAAGGGGCTGACAAGAAAGCCAGAGAGAGGCTTTTTTACAAGGGCATGTAGTGATAGGACAAGAAGGAATGGCTTTAAACTGAAAGAGGGGAGATTTACATTAGATATCGGGAAGAAATCCTTCCCTGTGAGGGTGGTGAGGCCCTGACACAGGTTGCCCAGAGAAGCTGTGGCTGCCCCCCATCCCTGGCAGTGTTCAAGGCCAGGCTGGACAGGGCTCTGAGCAAGCTGGTCCAGCAGAGTGTGTCCCTGGTCATGGCACTGGGGTTGGAACTAGGTGATCTTTAAGGTCTCTTCCAACCCAAAACAACTCTACGATTTCGTATTTGTCTACTTTAGATGGGGCTCTGAGTCACCCTTGCTTGGTGCTGCATCTGTGCCTTCACAGACTGAGTGCTTCAAGGCAAAATATTTCCCTCTTTCCCATACAGGGGATCATGAAATCATAACTATCCAGTAACTTATAAGCAGGGGAGGATGAGGATGAGTCACAGCAGAACTGATAAAACCCACTGGCTGCTGGATCTGGGGGAAACAGCCAGATAAGGGGAAGAAAAGCTTAACTTGTTACTTTCCCACCTCCCATAAACCACCATGCAGACCTTTAAGTCTGCAATAGTGGCCAAGGAAAAAGGCAAGAACTGCACTGAGACCTGGATGGTCCCTGAAGTCCCTGGTGAGTCTCCTGGGATGAGTCTTCAGCTCATCAACCTCTTCGTTCTGTAGGAGCTGCCAAGAGCAGCAGTCTGCATAGGGACTTGGAGTGATAAGGGTCTCTGAGACCCTGAGATGTATTCTCAGACCCCCTGGGTATCGCTAACCATCCTTCAAGAAAATCCAGTCCCATGGGTAAACCTTCAGGCAATCAAGATCAGCTTCTGCCCTGGGCTGTTTTCTCCTCCCAGATGTGAACAGGTTTATATCCTCTCATCTTGTGTGACCTTACCAACTAATTTGGGAATTGTCAGTCTCCAGACAGATTCTTCTTTCATCCTGAATTACCTGCTGGCCTCCCTTGCTCCCCTTCTACTAGCCTTTGCTTTTGAAGGACCATAAACCACTGATCTCTGAGGCCTTTTTTTTTTATCCTACTCACTACTATTTGTGATCAGAGATGGCAGATTTTTTCAGTGAATGACACCCACCATCTTTAAAGATTATGAAATAAATCTTATTTTTAAAAGTTAAAAAAATGAGCCCCATAGATATCCAGACAACTGCATGGATGTGTGACCCAGCTTTGTTAAACAACAATTAACCAAAACCTTGAACCAGAATTAGAAAATGCTTTTTTTTTCCTCCCCTTTATTTGAAAAACACTGAGGTTTTTTGCTACGGTTTTTGACTTTTGTATACTACTGCGTTCACATGTTCAAGTGAAGTGCTGAGTCACAAGGAAGTTTTCCAGCACAGTTCTGAGCCTCTGAGAAGTTCACAGCTCTAAAATCATGTTCATACAAAACATCTGCATATTTGGGCACTTCTCTGAGCTCAGATTGGCATTCAGGCTTTTGAAGAGCTGCCCAGGACAACAACAAAGTTCTTCAGCATCTACATGATCTGACCCCACCTCACCAGAAAGGCAGAGAGGTGCCAAGGTGCAGCTCCTGCTCCATATCCCTGATACCACTTGCTGCAGAAACAGTGTGGGGAAACCCCAAGTGGTGGCCGATTCCATCTCACAGGCTTGGGCAGAGAGACAGCCAAGCGTAACGAAAACAAATCCCTTAGCTCTAAATATCCTTGCTTCTCTTGTTCCTTTTCCCCAAAATCTTATCATGTGAACGCAGTGTAGTTTTTTGGTTTAATAAGAATAATAATGGCTCAGGATACAGGAAAATGACTCACATGGAGCTAATCCAGCTCTCCTAGTTGGTTGTAGTCAGGTCACGATGAATCAGATGACCCTTATCTTAGTTAAAGACTGCGAATAAAAACCTCTCCCCTCTACACTCTGGCCAATTTTTATTACATTATGCAGCATACCTCCTTCCCCTCTCACAGTTCCTAGCTCTTCAAGTCTGCCTATTACCTTCTCTGTGAAATTTCCCGTGCATACGTCCCTCCTGAGTTCACCTCTGAGTAAATCCTCTTCTGTGCCCTTTAATTTCCCCTTATCTTATACCTTTTCTCCCCTCTTTGTCTTGTTTGAGCCTCAGTTTTATTGCTCTTCTAGCTTAAGACAAATACTGCCATATGCTTTCTTGTATGTTGTTACACATGAACTACATCCCATCCAAGCCAAAATTACTTTACTTGCCTTAAAACCCTCAGTAGATTTGTACCTTGGACCCTTGAGAGATTTCAGCTGTATCTGAAAACAAAGCAGAAAATAGACCCTTTCTTATTCTTTTATCACATTCATAATATAAACTATGGCAACACTTTCATAACCAGGGATGCAAAACTGGTTTTGTCCACTTTTTCATGCAATAAAAACAACAGATCAAATAATAAATCCCACATTAGTGACCTTTCTATTCCCTCGGTAGTGCATTTCTGGAGACCCTGGCATATATTATAAAGAAAATAGAAACCAAAAAAAAACAAATGAAAGGAAAAATAATATTTAGCATTGTTATGTGAAAGAGAAGTCATCACAGGTCTGGCTCCAGAGCAAGAGCTAACCCAGCTTAGCTAGAAAAAGACATGTTCCCGTAACAGGGGAATAGTTTTTTGTTTCACATTTCAGCCTTTTTTGCTCAGACTGAGGAAAACAAGGAGACTGCGAAAGAACAATTAACCTGCGTTACACTTGAGTAAACTAAGATTAAGAAACAAAGTGGCAAAAAGCATTGGTTAACTCAAGAAAGGATTACACAAGCTTATGGATGATCAGCCTAAAAATTCAGTTGTCCCCAACACCCAGCCACAAATTCAGAAAGTCCCTTAAACACAAATTACCAAAAGCCAGGAAGGCATACCAAACTCCTATTCTTATACAGCTTCCCGAACTAGTCACTGTCAGAGACAGGGTACTAGGCTAGAGGGAATTTTGGTCTGGCCCAGAATATCCTTTCTTACATTAGCAGTTGAATATCACTCACTAATCTTTAATAAGAGCGTTCTGGAAGCACCCGGGTAAAGCCATGCAGACCTACTGACTCCTGCTCTCTTGCTTTAACCTCTTGCCTGCACTGTCTCACCCTCTGCCACAATTCTGCAAATATGTTTGAAAACCAGGGGGAAAAAAATATTACTGCAATATACCCCAGTGGTAGAACTATCTAAAAGGATTGCCACACCTTGTACACCAGTCTCCCTTTCTTGCATTGATAGCTTTTAGTGTTTGAATGGGGCTGGACTGGGTGAAAGCTTGGGTCAGTGCATGTTCATTCACAGCAAAAACTGGTGAGCCCTCACTCCTCTCACTGTCAAGGGTGCCTTCTGCAACCAGCATCTCCGATGCTCCCATCTGTCTACTCACACCACATCTTTTTCAGAGCCATCCACGAGATGCTAGTGCATTGCATGCAGAAGCACACAAGAGAAGAGTGTATAGCTGCTTTCCTATAATTACCATCTATTGCTCTACCTGTGGATAAGGATGGGAATAAAATAGCTTTCCCCTTTTCTCTGAAGAACCTCCAATTTTCTGCTGTTCAAAATTGTGGGTAGCAGACAATCAAGTTGCAAGTACACCAGTGTGAAACTGCTATTGCGTCACTGGCTTGCAGACACTGTTACAAAACTGAGGCAAGACAAGGCTCTGGGAGGTTCATAAATGTTTCAACATAACCTGAACACAGTTACACGGAAGCCGGGTCTAAATTGGGAGATTTCTGGATTTGACTACGTACAGCTTGAAAGTCAGTCTTTCAACCGTGAGCATAGAAAACCTTGTCAGCCTTTAGTTGATACGCACTGGATGATTTGTATCGAAGACCTTGCTGTATTTTTAGGTTCATTCAGTTAAAATCAAAAGACAGCTTAGGGGAGACAAGCACGTGTATAGAGAGTAAAAAAAAAAGAAAGGAAAAAAAAACCCAACCCACAAATTCAAAAAAAACCAGCCACTTGCACAAAACCCCCGTGAATGCAAACTGCAAGCCATGGTTTGCTGAGTTTAAATCCAACTGTAGTTACTAGTTATCTGTAGTTCTGATAAATATTCATGTATCATATGTTCATATCTGACTACAGGAAAAGAAAAAGGATTCAGAGAGCTTTGTCTGCCCTATGAGCTTTTTATCTGTGCTTTACTAACCTCCTTATACTTAGGAAATAAGAACATTTCTTTGTTCAGACCTTAACACTTTTAATATCCTTGCAGATTCAGCAAACCTTTGTTCTAAAATGCTTTGTGCCCATTAGGGCTTTTGATTATATATTACACCACCATTTGACTTTTTTGTTTTGTTTTGGGTTTGTTTTTTTTTTTCTCATGGGCAACATATTCCTCCTTCATTGAGCAATATTCAGAAACTTGGAAATCTAACCTGTGTTTTAGTCTCAGGACAGGCACATTCTTATGGTAAAAACCTCCCCAATTGAACTTGGGATGCATTCAACTCTTGTATGGTTGATACTTGGCCAGGTTAATTATGCAGTCACCCCAAGTAGAAGAGGACAGCAGGATACATAAGCATTTTTCAAAGACTTGTTTTTAGTACAGAGACAGTTTTCTGGAATCAAATAAAGAAAACGGAGAATGTCTGTGATTTACAGTGAACTGGCACTCTGAAAATACAAGGATTTAAAAGATCAGCAAGGCCAAATTTGCAGTCATTTAGGGAATGATTACAGCATGCATCTACGTATCCAAGTTTAATCAAACTACCTTGGGTACCAGCAGTAAAATAGCTGTGGCAGCAGTGGGCTTCAGCATGAGCTGTACAAGCCTGCTTGGGACCCTGGATGTCTTCTCAGGCAGTTGGCCTGAATCAAAGTCCATGCTGATATGGCTCCATTGCCATTGGCACACCTGCAAGCCAAATTAAAACAGCTCAGTTGGGTCTGTGTGCTACAGTTGCTCTGATGGCTTGTGGAGAACAGGATCAGGCCTCCTGTCCCCTCCAGCCACACCATTAGCACATGCGGGGATATATTCAGCAGGGTCCTTGCCTTAGCATCACGTACACGCAACAGAGAGGACAATGTCCTGCCTTCATATGGATTTCTAATGCAATCGATGCCCCCATTCTTTTAGTCTGGATGACTATCATGAGGTTGCCATGTAAAATGAAAACAGCTTAATGCAAACAGGATGCCAGCTCTCAGTATTTAAAAATCACAAGCCAGAATCCAGAAAGTCAGAAGATTGGCTTTAAAATCACAGCAGTTCAAGAGACAAGAATTGCATTGGTTTTAATTGTTGTGCTATAACTCAATTCACATTTCTAAGCTTTTTCTTAGTAAATACATGGGCTGGAAACATACTTTTAAAAGGACTACATGTTCAGATTAACAACCTTACTCCAGCACTTGGGGCTTCAGGGAAAATAGCAAATATCACAAGACTTGTGCTAAAACTGCAAAAGTTGCCAATGCTTAAAAATAAACCCCCAAATTTGGCTTAAAACATGAACTATTTATTAACTAAATCCTACACTGTCAAACTAGCTGGTGATTCTGGATGCCTCTAAGCAAACTACAGACACCTCAAAAAGATCTGATTTCTCAGAGGGCATATGCTCAGTTACAGCAATTTAGGCCAAAACTTTTATGAAAAGAATGCAACAATTCCAATTTAACATTAGCTATAAGGTTTGGAAATTATTACTTATGAACTCCCAAGATCTCTTCAGACATCTTCACCAGCTTTAAATTTCTATTTAAACATTTCCCACGGCCCACATACATGCATGCTCTTTCTCCCTTTCCCCATCCTTTTACTATCTATCTCTGCTGGTCAGAAGATAAAGCCATCATTGTCATCTTCTACGAAGAAAGGCAGAAAGAAATAAAAAATCAAGTCCCTGTCATATTTCATCGAGCACGCTGGCTAGATACGGATGTCTCGCCCCCATTTACAATCTGAACCAAAAGATCTGAAGCCAAGAAAGCAGCTGGCACAATAAAAACAGTAAAAGCTCTAGCTGGCACCTCATGCTGACAATGACTAGCCAAATCTCCATGGGGAAAAATGCCAATATAGATTTCTGTGACAAAAACAACAAAATAGATTTTTGTCAATGTACATAGATTTGACAGGAAGTCAGACAAATCTATCAATAATGAGTGACATATATCTGCAATATTCCCAAACAAAATGGTACATTTGAAGACAAACTGAGAAAATAACTAATTGTGTTACACATGACACACATTCATCTGGACTTTTTGATAATAACGCTGTAATTCATTAGTGCAGGTTACACTGTACTTGTCCTAGGAAGAACTGACCAGATATACCAATATATTTCATATTTAAGTCCTTTCCGAAGCATCCTTCAAAACACTATTATTTCAGGAAGGGGCAAATTACTTCTGAGAATCTTGCAGTTAAAATCAAGTCTTTATGAGATGGAAACCTGGATTTCTGACTCTGGCACAAGCTTCTTAAAAAGCATCCTTATTCCCACACTTAGAGGGTAGAGACAATATTAAAAAGTGGATACCAAAGAGCTACTACATAGTCTTTTTCATGAGAGATTACATGTGAGATATAGTATGTTGTGCTATACAAACGAAAATACTGCTAGTGCTCTGCTGTCACTGAACAACATTTGCAAGAAACTGTGATTTATTTTCAGACAGGTGCATGCTACATCACATGGAGTCCATGAGAACCAAGTGTCTCTGCTTTTGGAAAAACCTCAACTCTGTAAAAACTTCAGCTGGGGAGGGGGGATGTAACTATTTACAAATTTCCATAGCTGATAAACTGAATCTAACTTAATGGTTATGTATTACAAGCCAAGCCTCTTACCAAACATAGCATGGTGCACCTTAGTGAGTAAATGGTGATGAATTAGGTGTCAACAGTCTCCAGGCGTACAGATTTTTGCCCAGATTTTGGCCAAATTTGGGACAGATTCTGACAGAGCTAGAAAGACGTAATTGGAGGTTCAGAAGCCACAGTGATTTGCTTGAAGTAAGTGTCTAGCAAGACAGCTATGCAAACAGATGGCAAGACCCAGATAGAAAATGCTTTTTAAGTGAAAAGCAGAAACTCATGAAAAAAAAGTCTTACTCATACAAATTCTATAGTCTTCAAAAACATCTGAAGTAGTTGTTACACATAAATGAACCAGATGAGCCAAAGTCATCCTTACTTGGGAGAAAGTGTGTCAAACATATTGCCCCGATTTACTATGAGCTGTGCACTGCCCTGTATTTCAGAATAAATTATAAAAGCGTGAAAGCTGTAAAAAATGTCCTAGCCACTAACTCTCAGGCATTTATTCTAAAAATCAAACAGCTCTGAAGATTTGGGAAGTTTACTTTCACATACACAGTTTACTGACTGACAGAGGAGATCACAGGACCTGACCTGCCATACTTGTACCCCAGAAGCCTCCAAGTCCACAACTAACCATAGCAGAGAAGCTTGTAGAGATTCCCTGAAATCTACAGCTCTTCTGTCATAATGGCTGCGCCTTTATTCTAAAAATCAAACAGCTCTGAAGATTTGGGAAGTTTACTTTCACATACACAGTTTACTGACTGACAGAGGAGATCACAGGACCTGACCTGCCATACTTGTACCCCAGAAGCCTCCAAGTCCACAACTAACCATAGCAGAGAAGCTTGTAGAGATTCCCTGAAATCTACAGCTCTTCTGTCATAATGGCTGCGCCATTTCCAGCAAAGCCTACATTTTGATGTGGACTCAAATGGCCAAGCAGAAGAACAGGGAAGATATCTATGGCAGATTTAAAATAAATACCTTTCTTAAGAGAAAATTTTAGGAGGAACCAGGGTAAAACTTGAGAACTAACTAAGGAGTGCCTGAAGGAGGCAGGCACTGAAAGTAATAAATCTTGACCTGAGGTCACAGCTTTCCACAATTATTTTCAAAACATGGTGTGGGGTTTGTTGTTCCCTCCACCCCCTCCCCCGATAAATAAATAAATAAATAAAATAACATTAGATAGTTTAGCATGTAGATACTTAATTCCTGTTAACTAAAACCAGTGACATAGTACCTAATACCTCTGATGGTCTCTGCCCATTTATTCAGAGAGAATTAGTCATTACTTTCGTTTCAAGAAGTTTGTCAGTCATACCCTGCATGCAAACAGGCATCAACAGGCAAACTCAACTGGGTGCCAAGAGGAAAGCTCAGATGCCCGGTTCAGCGGTTGGGGGGCAGTGGTGGATGCTGTGAGCCATGACCCATTGCCGAGCTTGAACAGAGGTACGGCCAGGTACAGACTATGATAAGGCCCTCAAAACCTATTCAGAGTTACTGCAAAGACAAACATGTTTGAGACCAACCTTTTCTCTGAGCATTTTACCCCCTCCATTTTATTTCATTTTTTAGTGGCTTTATCAAAAAACTAAGAAACTATAGTTTTGAATACATTCAGTTCTGCAAGGTAATTTCCTCTTCAAAATGAAAAATGGAAAAAAAAATACGTAATGCTTTAATTTGTTATTAGGAGTAATTACTGCCTGGCCTCGAGGGGTTACTTCTACATTGGTTTTAACAAGAAACCATTTAACACATATTTATCTTTGTAAATTGTCCTGAATGATCAGCCAATACCCAATCATCTGCAAAAAGCTGTTTAAAACACCCTTACCCTGATAACAGGAAATTATAACGTATGAGACCAAAGAACCTGAAGTGGTGGTTTAAGTCATGATAGACATTTGAAAGAAGGCAAGAAGTAGCTATTATCGTATGTTTTCTTTGAATCTTTTCCTTTGGTTATTAACACATCAGAAATAGATCTATTGTATTCCACCCATAGCTGTGCATGGCAAAGACAGCCAAGCATCTGAAGACTTCCAAAGTCCTTGAAGAAAGGTGAGTTTGTATGCTGAAGCACCTAGGCAAGGCACAAACCTTTGGTCTGGATTTTGAGAGGAATGAGGCAAGGATTGGACGTTACAGGAGTGTCATGAATGCTGCAGATGAGCAAAATACCATATATGTAGAGAAAATATCAATATCTGAAGAGCGAGGGGATCCACTCAGACTTCAAACCTTTCTGTATTGCAATGAATTTCCTTTTTTTTTTTTTTTATTATTTGTTGAAGGCCCTGTGACATAGTTCGAGTTAAAAAGAGACTAAAATTGGACCTCACAGCTCAGCTTTGATACATGAAAACAGACGTGAATGTCGCATCATCCCTCTGCCCTGCTTTCTCTGCTCATGTGAGCAGACAGGGGATGGAAAAATACAGTAATTTTCCTCTCTAGGGATTGCATAGCTCAAGGGATTGGTAAAAGGACACAAGCCTTTCAGCCCTAAATCAATTACTCAGAACTGACTCAGGTTGTTAGTAACTGAGTTTGTTTGTTTGGCTACATCAAAAACATAAAATATACTCACTCTCACAATTAATGTTATTTTTGCTCAGTACACACCAGACGCTAGAGAGGCTCAAAGGATACCTTCCCACATTTTTCTGATGTCTTTGAAAGTCTAATGACACCAAAATCTACAAGCAAAATGTGGAAGCCATCATCATTGTTTGTAGCTAAAAATACCCACGCTCTGGACAAAACACCCTCAAAAGTTTCTTTACGATGTCTCTTTAGTTAAATAAGCTCAACCCATAGGCTGCAACTACAAAAAGCCTCACATAAGCAGGTCTAAGAGTCTGCGCCATGAAAATTTCAGCAAATCTACTTCCAAGGCATACTATTAACTAGGAACTGGTGCTTCTTTTCTACAACAAAAGTAAATATAATTTTACACAAATAAAATTTTACCTTTGATGAGGCTTAAGATATTACTTAACTCCACATGAATTCATATAGGCATGATAATGAGCCCATAAATATCCAAGTGCAGGTGATATTCTTCACCCACATCTAACAATAGTCACCAGCTCCGTGATGCTGAGCTGAGCATGGATACAGAATAGGAGTATAAAACAGCTGAATATTTGCAGGGAAGTGTTCCCATAAGAGAAACAAAAAAGTTTTCAAAACTTCCATAAACCTCAGAAAAGTTTGTATTTGGTTTGAGGAATGCCAAAATAAAAAAAGAAAGGGGCGAAAAAAAAAGGAGGAAAAAGAAACCAAACAGTTCAGGTTCTTATTTTATCTGTAGTGGTTCAACCATCCTCTTGTTAATCTGCATAAACTTGCTCTGTGCTGACACTCGGCAGCCAGGGGTTTTCATCCCAGAAGTGGCTGATCACAATGCAAAAAGCCCTCTAAATAATAACTCTTTTACATATTTAGGTCACACAGAAGACAAAGAGAGACTTCTTTCTACTTTTACAGATTTATTCCAGGCTTGAGACCCCATAGTGTCCCTAAAAATACAATTATTTAAGAGTTTGGTCTGCAGTGGAACATTCTGAATAGAAGCAGTGGTGCCTGGAGCAAGACTCATTGTGATGGAGCAGGTAGGAAAGGGGGACGAGGGAGCAACACTGCTGTTCTGCCCAACCCAGGGAGCAGACAGTGCACGCCTCCTGCTGCACCTCAAATCCAGAGCAGCTCTTGGGCCTAGAGTCTGCTTTATCAGAATTAGGAAGTTCTGCCTACCAGAATGCAGGTGAGAAACTGGTGTCTGTGACCCAAAATCAAGTGATGAAACCCAAGTATGAGGTGGCATCACAGCTAAATCAATGCAGATAAGACCTCCAGGTAGGGCTAGAAATGATCTGCTGGGGTGAAAGAGGTTGGGCATCGAGAGTAAAGAAATTTATTAATAGGCATTACAAGAACCAGCCATGACTGTAGAAGTCTTTTCCACCCAACCCTGACTTTCCCAGAGCCTTTTACAGTGCCACTTTTAGAAAAAATAAAGACTCTGCAATGATGCAGGGGTTCACAAAAATTCTTCAGAAATAACATAGCTGGTGAGTTTGCAGCATACTCCAGTTAAACCTTGCATGCCTCAAGAAATCAAAAAGGAACTTACAAACATTTGGAGGTATAGAAATGGCAAGAAGCATGACTTAGGAGAGGGGATTAGATGATCATATTTTATAATTTCCACAGCCACTTAACATCTTCAGCTCTGAAGTAGGGGGATAAGCAAGTGTGGCATCCCCACAGAAGAGTAACTACAGACTCTCTATCTGATGCCTGCATTTCAAGGTCCTTTTTAGGGCTCGGCTCTGTTCCCTGGTACCACGGGCATGCACTGCCAATGTCATCCACCCTGTAGATCAGCAACTGCCCTGGTGCATTCATGTGTGGTAATTATTTTAAAGGATTTATGTCAAGGCTTGCTTTCATACCATGGGACTTGCCTGAGCTGCAGGAATGATATTCCAAGCTTTTATTTATTTCTTTATTTGCCAGACCCTTAACGTTATTCCTCTGTAGCTTTTTGGCGCATGAATTTATGGCACTGTCTAAAACTCTAATACTTCTCTTCGAATATACTTGTGGATGTTTCTGATCTCACTTTAATTGGGCATGCTTTAGGCTCACATAAAATATTAACATCTTAGCCAATGAAAGTCAGCGCCCAAAGCTCAGATGATTCTAAAATTAATACAACCTTGTTTTTTGCTCATGGAAGCCACAAAAGATCAATTCCAGAATAATTTTTTTTTCAGTATCTGATAGCTCATTTTATCCAGGCAAAACAGGCTTGTTTCATGACCTTCTGGACAAGCTGTGATGCACATATATTGTCTGCAAAGTTGCAATAAAGACAGGCTGAAACGTTTGATATAAAGATTATTTGGGGAGAGTTGGACTATTCCTTTAGTTGACTTATTCTCAGGTACACACACCTAATGATTTTTCCATCCAAGAAATCAAAAATTCTATTATTATTTTTAAAGTTAAATAATGTTGATAAGTTTTATAAGCTTAGTTTTCTCAGTAAGGGTATTCATGCTCCTGCCTTGTCTCCAAGTACATCATACCCATCACCCCACAGTATAACCACATACAAAAGAATGTTAAGAAACCCCCCTTTAGAAAGTATGTACAGGTTTCCTAAACAAAGCAGAACAAGTAGAGGAACAAAATGCATCTGGATGACCGTGTGATGGCATAGCTGCAGCAGGAGCCAGATTGCTAGGCACTGAGAATTGGCACAGGAGGAATCAGAGGTGAGAAAGTTTGATGGTTTGATGATTTCTAGTGTTTACAAAGTCCCTAAAATAATCAGTTACTCAATCATAAGGATAGGACTGATGTTGAATTTAATAAACAAACCCACATTGTATGACTGCCTCAAAAAAATTGAGGTACTTATGGTATGCCCTAAAGAGGGTCATATGCTAGATAATTCCTATTGATTGCAGAAGCCCCTTTACATCAGTTGAGAAAGCCATAGGTGTCAGTAACACTGACCCATCAGCAAGGTCAGCCCTAGAGATACTAAGTCTGCTGCAGAGCTGCTTATCTAGGCCTCGAGGAAGGGTTAAGTCTGTCCCACGCTGCCTCCTCCTTGAGACTGCTGCCAGGAACGTGAATTCACACGGCCAGTTCACGTTCCTACTCCAGCCCTTGTCAGAGCAATGAGCTATTGGGATTGCAATGCCTGAAGGTTACATAAATCACCACCGTCCTTTGCATTGTCATGACCTTTTGAATATTCTTTAGTTCAGTTGGGTAGCTGTTCTCCGTCACCCCACCAGCAGAATCCAACCGTTTCCAACAGCCAAAGAGTTAGAGGTGGTTTTGCCACACAGCAAGGATCATGAGAATGTGATCATTCCTAGAACAGCCCCCATTGAAAGGAGAGTTTAGAGAGGTCAGGAAGTGTACTTCCATGGATTTCAGAAATGTGCTGAGGCAGGGATGCACAATGTACTTAAAAGTACTTTTTTTCCTAATAGTACCACCATGTGGGTTCTCTTTACCAACTGTGTCACAGACACTATTCTTTATATTTACTCAAGATGCATTTCCCCAGTTCTTCTCTGATTCGATAGTTCATTAAAGGAAAAATACAAACTTTTTGAAACAGAGGTAGAAAGGTTCAGAAACAAATCTATAAAAAATATAAAATATTTATCCTTTTTTTCTTTTTTGAGGGAGAAGGTTGTTTTGTAGGAAATGGGACTTTTCTTATAAAGAAAGCAGTGACTAAAAAGAAAATATGATAATTTTAAACTGTTACAGGAATGAGCACTTTGTAATATTTTTATTGTTATTTTTAACTTTCTCTATCTGAAACTTGAAAAAAAATTTCACTGTGGGAATAACATTCAAAAAATGAAAACATTCATCATGTAAACTTCTGTTAACTCCTGACACCTCTCTTGTCCTCCCATACCACAAAAAAACCCTCAAAATAAACAAGAAATTAGATTCTGACTCCTCCAGAGACCTCACAAACTCCTCTGGAGGTTTTGCCATTGCTATTCATTTTACACAGAAAGTTCTCAGATGCCTTTCTGATGGCTCCAGTGTGTAACCCTGAGATAGATAAGCTCAGAGCTGGGGAACTAAGTCCAAGTCAGGAATTTATGGGAAAGCATGCAGAGCAGATGGTGGAGGAATGAGAGAGGAAGGGAGCCACAGCTGAGAGAGAGTGAGTGTTGAGACTGTGTCAGATGGGAGAAAGAGGAAAATTATGCTGATCTAGAAATGTACAGTAGAACTCTTCAATACTGAATTAGTAAATAACTAGGCAAAGATATCTTTCTCTTTCAGGTACTCCAGGGCTTCCATTTTCACCATGTATGCACAATTAACATTTTAATCCTCACTATGCCCCTAACATGAGAAAAGCATAGTTATTGGCCTTTTACTGATCCTGGCATCCTCCTATCCAGTGCACCCAAATCCCATGTTTCAGGTCAGCTTCAATGCAGTTCTCCCTAACAGGGACCTTTAATTCAGTTCTCCACCTATTGTTTACCATGGATCTTGAACTCCCATCAGGATGGTTTGGAGCTAAGTTTTCGAATAAATTTTTGTTGTTTGTTTGTTTTCTTGTTTTTGGAGTGGTGGAAGTGGAAGCAGCATATCCTGTAAAATAATTCCAAAATGTATTTGTAGTTATAGTCACTGTTAATGATAGTTACTGAAACATTAGTTTCCCTCACTTCTTAATGTACCTGTTGCATGAATCAGTTAATTCTCTTTGCAGTTGTAAGGGAAGAAAAACAATGATCCTTGGTTTGCAAGTTTGGTTATTGGGCACAGATATCGCAGGTCACAACCTGAACTGACAGTAAAGATAGAGAACCTTCAAAAATAACAGGAAAAAATAAAAATAATAAAAAAAAGCTCTTACTGCTTGTATTTTTAAAAATGTCTGGTTGTCCATTTTCTATATGCAGTTGATCCATAAGCCTGATTTCACTGAAAGAAATTCCTTCTTAAAGAGCATGGTACTACCTCACTCTGTGAGGTCAGACTGAGCAGCTGAAGAGGAGAAGCAAAGGCGAGCTCTTACTCCTTTACTCCCAAATACACAACCCCTAGCACAGAAGAGAGCAGCCTCAGGGCTTACGATTTTTCCCCCATGGGCAGAAATCCTTGCATTCTGGTGATGCCCCAAAAGCGCAGTCAGGTAGCTCTGGCTTCCGATGCCAAGATATCTCTCACGCCCCTTTCCCACAATTCCCACCCCCAGCCTAGTGACAAGTGGTGGGCAAAGAAAAGCCAAAATCCTACCGCCAGCAACAAAATGCTCTCAAGGGCCAGGTACAGATTTCCTTGCACTACTTCATATAGAGCAATCTGCCCTAGCACATCCCAGCAGAAGCTAAAGGTATCGCAGCTGTCAATAACGCCATGGTCTCTGCTATTAAGCATAAGATCAAAGTGACAGAAGCTGTCCTCATTTCCACGCATTGGAGTCTCATAGTGAGAGCTGGCCTGGCTTCGTCAGGGAGCAGGCTGTCATGCAGCACTGGAAAGCAGAATAACACAAATAGTATGAACTTACAGGCTGAGATCTTGTGAAAAAAGTGATGCTGGAAAGCACATCTGGGAAACTCCGGAAGCAGTAGCTTGTGCAGAGCATCAGAATTTGTGGTGCTGCTCTGCAAAAAAATTCACAACCTAAACAGACATTTTCTCTTTCACACCATGACTGAATACAGGCTATTTGTGATAAAAGCGGTGTTACAGGCTTTTATGGTCAGAGTATTGATGGTAAGTTAAGTGCTTACAAACACAGATCAGCATTACCTTTCCAAAAGCATTTTTAGATGCTTAAATGTTTTCTTTAAATCAGGTGCCGATCCCACAAATATCCTGGGCTTTCCTTAAAACTCCTGACATACGCTCCTAGCCACATCCTCAGAAGTGAAAACAAGCAGGCTTTCTGCTATTACTTTCCTACACTTCTGGACAGAGTTAGAACCATAAAATGAACCTAAACTTAGAAGAAGCCCCATTTCACCTGTGACACAGTAGTTCCTAAAATTACTTTGGTTTTTAGAGTCATCAAAATCAGAGAGATTCAAAACTAAAAATGATGAGTTTGAGTAGCACAGCTTGATCCCCGTCTGCGGGTTAGAGCTCGCAACATATTTATACCCCTCGCAGACAGAGATTACTGGATCAAAGTCATCATACACAAAAAGGCTAGACAACATGTCATTCAGGTCACCCACCAGTTATTTCTCATGATACAACATGATCTTCTGGGAATATTAGGGACTACCCCAGTAACTACTGGAACTGCAGTTGCTATTTACCTCCAGTCCCAATAAAACTTAAAAGAGTTTGAAAGGGACAAACCAATGAGTGTTGCTCTTCAAAAAGCTGGAAAAGCTGCTATGAACAGCAGTCTCTCTTTAAATGACATTTTCTAAGTTTTGTGGTCTGAGCTTGAAATCTTCAATGAGAAATTTCCATTTTCTAGAAGCAATATGTATCTTGCTCACTGTCCTGACATTTCAGTGCTTCGTTTCAGAACCCAGACAAAATACAGAAATTAAGAATTTTTTGAAAAATAGCAAGATCAAGATGAAAAAATAAAAACAAAACCCCACAAAAATAATAAAAAAAAATAATCAAAAAACACTCATCCTACATCAAAATCCTTTATAAATATCAATGAAATTTTCAAAATACCGAAGAAATTAGAGTTTGCATTTTAGACACTGGTTTTGATTGCTTTTTTTTTTTTTCTTGTGCAAGCCAGTTTGTCCATTCCTCATACAATTTTGTAGTTTTCAGCCCAAACAGAGCCTCCTTCTTGCCCACATGCAGCTGCATCTGAGTCTGTGCCAGCCCACTTCTACATGTGGTGTAAGAGAGAGAATGAGAAACAACAGTGGGGTGGTGAGGAATAAAGGTAGCATTTCTTTTGACTACCAGGTAAAGTCAAGAGTTTAAGTGTCTTTTCAGGAAAAGTATCTCTGACAAGTTAGAGGTATTAATTCACCTTTAACAGTGAGTAACGCTCTTCAGAGAAGGACTAAAAGATGATGGTGGGATACAGAAAATGAAAAAAAAAGTTTTTGCCTGTTTACCCCAGCGAAGAGCAAGCTTTGATGCAGCTCTGCTGAGGATACAGCACCAAAGGTGGGGATCATCCACTAAAGGATGATGTCAACACAAGGGAAAACAGCATAACCACAATTTTCCATGGAGAAATTCAAATGCAAAATAAACACAAGGTCGCATATTAGAGAACTAAAAAGCTGGAAAAACTAGAAGCAGTAGGTTTTGGGTTCATTAGTTTTAAGACAGATTTTGATAAACCTAGAAAATAGATAAAAAAAGGTGGTTGAAATGAGTGTTCAAGAACTTTTTTTTGTGCATATTTCCATAGTACGTTCAATACCAACCGAAAGAAAAGTGCTGGTTTTGTTGCTCCCCCCTTCCATTCCTTTTTGCTTCCATTAACTGCTACCTTTCTCATTAACTCATATTTTAGTTTAAAGTCAGTGTTGCTAGAGTAGGGTCACTGACATATCTATTGACATTGTACAGTTCCCATCTACAGGGGCCCTTACAAATAATTAAAAAGTAGCAATATCTGTAACGGCTTAATGAATTAATGGCATAAATGAAGACATGTTCAGAGTACTTAAGACCATGCACTCTATATAAGAACAATACGCCCACCCAGATTTAGGTATTGGACTGTTTCAGGTCTGCAGTAATAATGTTCAAGGAGAATGGGAAAAAGGGCATAAGGATTTCAAAAAGGAGAGTGGGGCTATGAGGCAAGCCATTTCAGACTCTATAGGAAGTGTGACAGACGGCTGGAAGATGAAAATGGGACAGAAACTGGAAAACGAAAGAAAAAACACTTTCCCATTTGTCCCTACCATCTACACAGATGAATAACAATGTTTCCCCATATTTTTTTTCTGTATTAGATTATCTGATCCACTTCACAGAAGATAAGGTGGGCAACTATTTCTATCCATATGGCAGATTCAAAAATACACTGATGAACGACCTTGCTAGGTTTTTGTTGTTGTCATTATTTTGATCAGTTTACAGCTATATCTGTAGCATAAAATTGTTTACCTATTCTGTCAATGCTTCATACGCCAATAGCTTAAACTAGAAGTGAAATCACTGGTATGACTGGTGAATTTGGTTGCAAGTAATCAGCAAGCTAAGTTGAGAAAAAAAAAAAATCAGACAGCCATTTTTAAGCCATTTCTTTAGAAAGCAGCACATATAATGTACATACCTTCACCTTACAAATCAAGAGATTTTAGTAATTTATTTCCCAGGGGAGTGTTGAAACCCTGGGGATGAAAAAAAAATAATTGTTAATGTATTTAAGTATAGAAATATATTATTTTTCTAATACTCTAGTTGGTATCTTCATCAACACATCAGGGCTAAGATTTAACACACTAGGTGTGCTAGACCTCTGCTTAAAAGCCCTGACTGAGGTTGCTGAAGCACTTCATGGCAGTCATAACAAAGTACAGTAACAGCAATAATCAACTCATTTTTAATTGTATCCATCTCAGTTATAATCCAACACAGTACAGTTCGCAACAGCAGCACTGAACTGCTCTGAGCTGTTAATGTCAAATTCTACAGTAGCGTATTCCAGGGGGCTTGTAACTTTTTCTAAATGTACCAAATTGTTAAAAATCATTGTATATTTATCTGAAAGTAAATAATGAAGAGCCTGAGAGTTTTAAAAAATTACTTTTGCAATTACCAATAGTCTGGTTGACATTTAACAGCTACTGTTACAATCCTTCCTGTATCAAAAATTATAGCAAATGTTAAATAAGAAAGCATGTATCTTTACAAGCTCCCAAGTACCCTGCCTTTAAAAGTCCTCACATGTCTCAGCAAGATGAGTAATTGTCCATCAGCCTATGGTTCATTAGGGATCAGAAATCAATTGAGTGGGAGGGTTCATCATAGCAGGTTATAGAAACCTTGGCTGTGCTGGATTCCTGATGAATAGAGTAGTTGGGAAAGAGAAACTTTTATCTGATGGCTCCAAGGTAGTTAGGCTACCGAAAACTATGTAGTATAAGGCTAATTGGGCTGGTAAAGAGCAGAGGTAGAGGACAGGGTCCACACAGAGAATCAAATGCTCCTTTGGAGCTCTGGGGCCAGCAGAAAGCCTGTCTGGGAGGATAACCGACTGTATAAATGAAAGGCTCACAAAAATTAAGCAAGTAGAAAAATGTTCCTTAGATAAAAAATATGCTTTATAGCTGTGTTTAAAAATGTGTTGCTGTAAATAGTGGCTGTGCATGTTACAGGCTAGTTTCAGCTTGGATTTTTATCACTTATTAAAATTACTTTGGCTGAATCCTTTCTTTCCATGGATGATGCTTCCTCTCACATTCTCCCTCCATGGCTTCACTTTTTTGGAGAGGTAACAAATTACCAAACTGGTATTTCTTCCCTCTTCCAGGAATCACAGGTCCTTCCCATTACCTCCTTAGAAGCAAGCTTTTACTGTAGTCATCTGAAGACGGGTTATGTAAGAAAAGTTTGGCATCCATTTTACTGTTCTGTTATATACAAAAGGAGTCATGAAACAGGCAAATATTATAAAAAGACAACAATTAAGAAAGACATTTTGGGGAAAGCAGTGATCTTCAGCAACAGATGAGCTCTCTTCCTGGTGCCGAAAATACTTGATTTATACTCTTTCAGCAGAATGAACAGGATGAACTAAAGTGTCTGCATCTGCTCAAGACTGCATGGCTTTAATCACTGCTAGCCTTAGTGGTCTGCATATGCTTGCAGAAATTCTTACAATGAGATGAATAAATACATGAAAGCATTTGCCTGCATGACAGCACAAAGCAGAGGTTCTGAATAATGATGGATGAACCTCAAAGGAGATCATAGGTTCCATTTAGCTGAGTGCTTGCGCATTAGGGTGAGAGCCCTAACTACATAAACCACTTAAGCCTGCAGAAGTGGACTGCAAACTGATGTGAGAACTACACCTCCACTGCTCCTGTCTGAGTTTAGGTTAAAATCACAGGGCATCAACTTTTGGTGTCACAAGTCCAGATTTTAAGAACTACCTTCAAACAGACAAAATTCGATTAGGAAGACTGGAAGAAGCTTAGGTCAGTTGTTATTGTACTGTCATTTACAACTTAAGCTATGCAGAATGACAGGTATTTCTAATGCAAGTCATGTTGTATACATGGACGCCTTTAGGCAATGTGGTTTTCTACCACTGTGTTTCTATCATTGTGGAGCAATGAGCATATTGTCTTCATGCCATCACCATACAACACTGATTATCTCATATTACTACAGCTATAGAATAAGCAGACAGGACAAGTATAAAACTCATGGAAGACTATCAGAACTTTTTTCACTGAATACAAAGAATCTTCTAATGTTGTTTTTGTGGAGCTCCCAGGTGAGCTCAAACCAATGAATTGTAACTCTTCCAAACGAAACTGTAATGAGTGTCATTTACCATTTCGAGGTTGCAAGTATTCTGCTTCCAGATTGGACTCGGCCAGGAACTTGTTTATGATTACTCCGTTTCTCTGAACTAATACTCCAAGCATGCAGCATCTATGCTCATATCTCACTTTCTATGAAAAATACGACTTTACGCATATGAAAGGTATTACTACATCCTGATTTGCAGGACTACATCTGCAGATTGCATCCAAGAATACTGGAATACTTCCAAAGCCTCCCCATGATTTCATCAAGCTCTGGATCTGGCTATATATGGGCTGCATCTTTATTACCCAAGCATGTACAAGAGTAGGTAGACTTCTAAGACCTTGTGTAGATAGCTGTGATGACAAAAAATTAATCACATACACTGTCTTTTAAGTAATTACTCAAATTTTCTTTTTCTCATTCTTAAGAAAAAGTAATCTAAAAGCGCTAGAAATGCTACCATTAATTTTTTTTTTTCTCTATGGAGAAGTAATTTCTGGTCTGTGTAAGTCTTTTTTGAAGTGACTCTCTGTAAAGACATGAATACGAGTGGCCAGAATGGTCACTCCAGCCCAAACCTAGAGCTACACAAAGACATTCCTGATATTTAACTTTTTATTGTTGTTAAGTTGTTGTTTTGAAACTTCCATTTTTATGTGAAGCTTCACGACATCCTGAGTCAAAGCAATAAATGCAGCACATTTTCTGGGTCATAACACTTCCATCCCCTTCAAGAAATCATGCCAAATAGCTGTGTCTGTACTCACTCAAAATAATACTTCCTCTAAAAATGTATGACATCTTATATGATTTACATCATGTTATGTTGCAGATTAGGTTAATGACTTCTTGTGCTTCTGTGAACCATTCAAAGTACCAGAATATTATTTTATATAAAATATAAATAGAGTATATTGCTGCAGTGGTGGGTTATTTAACACATGTATTTCCACATGGGCCTAAAATGAGGGGTGGTACCAACATGTAACGAGCTCCTTCTTCCTGTGTAAAAGCAAATGTATTATACTGCTTTTCAGAGCTAACTGGTCTATTTATAGATGAGAATTAAATATTTTTCTAGCTTTGTTCTGGGTGTTTTATTTGGAATGTGTCTGTGCTTTAAATACTGAAGTGTTCCATTTCAATGGCAACTGAAAGAGTAACAGTTAAGATAATTTTTTGGTCATCTGTTGCAGCCCTCTTTGAATAAAATCCAGGACAGGGATAATATTTGTTTAACTAAAAGACTAGTAAACAGCCAGATCACAATAGTGACAAAGGCATTGTCAGGATAGCTTCATTTGAACAAATAGTGATTATTTCATTTCCTATATGAAACCATTTCAGGTATTTACAACGACTTTCTCTACAGGATAAGATGCAATTAGCTAATACCAGAGTTAAAACTAGAAAAAAGTTTTGGAGTCAATAAGTCACTAATGGGTGGCAAATAGGTGGCATCTCAATAATCAGTTACATTCTGAAGGTAAAATAGGGGTAGAAATTATCAGGAAAGAAAGAGAAAACAATCACAAACATAATTACATTTTTTTAAACCTGCTCTGTGCCTATATCTTGGATACTGAAATCCCAGTTTCCTGATCACTCTCACCTTGAAAAGTATGTAACAATAACAGAAATGGAACAAAGAAGGGCAAATGAGGATAATCAGAGCTTAGACTCATTTTAGAAAAAAAAAATAAATAAATAAACAGGTCAGCACTGGAAAAGTTTGAGTATGAGAAATTTGTACTGATTTCTGTATGATGCAATAACTTATCAAAAAAAAAAAGAAAAAAAAAAGAAAAAGACAAAAAAACCCAAACAAACCAATACCCCAACTCAGTAGTGTCTAATAAATCAGGAAGTTGACAACACCTAGACAAGCAGGTACCAAACTGCACAGTTACAAAATTTAATACTTTAGACACATGGTGCATAACTGAGCTGTGGAACTCACCAGGAAGACGTGGAGGCCAAAATCTAAGTTTTAAATAGGATTAAATTAATTACTGTACTATTTACCAAGTAAATGACAACAGTTAAGTAAACATAATGTGATGATACAGTGATATTCATGTCACCCCTGCTTCAAGAGGTCTCTAATTCACAGACAGGATTGGCAAGAATATGCTAAGGGGACTCTCTCTCTCTCTGGCCTGTTCTTATACTTTACCATAACAATTTTCTATTGTCTGTTGCTGGAGACAGGCTATTGATCTTTAAACAAATAATTAAAATATATGAAAAAAATAAAAATCTTACAAAAAAAAAATTTTCTTGGATTCAGTCTATTGGGGGAAAAAAACCAAAACCATTTCTGACCCAAACGCACCCATTAACATTAAATGTATCATGCTTCTATGGAGCTTCTGGGAAACAGGATATGCACTATAACAGATTATTATACATCTACCAGGTGTACGGTACTACTTATTATTTAGAAATTAACAAAGACTGTTTAAATGCTTTTCTGAGTCCTTTTGTCGCTATCGATTATTATTCACCACAGGAATAATCCATGGAAATGGGGATGATCCAGTCCCTGATCATTCCAAACAACAATTGGGTGATTTCTCCAAGATATTCTTGAGAAAAACAAAACTTACTGGGATCAATCCAGAAGTAACTCAGTGAAATTTAATGGCCTGTGATATACAGGAGGTCAGACTAGATGATCTAATCACTCCCTTTGGCTTTAAACTTTATGAATCATGCTAGAGGTGGAACTAGTAATGGGAGTCATCTAATGGGAGTGGACATTGAAGCAAGATCCCTGGTGCTTAGTGGAGTAGAGAAAGCTCACAACATTTGGCCTGAAGAAGAAACCAATTAAGAAGGCCTCTCATAAGAGGGAGAAACTGCCAAAAAGGATTAAAGGGAGAGGTGTAGGCCTTGGTGATTTGGCATAAAAAACTGAGGCCTGAGTTAGTCTAAGTGAAGAGAGAAATTAACATGGCCAAAATCATGTTTGACCTCAGGTTTTTCAGGCAAGAGCAATTTTTCCTGTTCTGTGCATCCATTTACCCCCTTCACCCCTAAATGAACCGCCCCTCTGTTGCGTGATATGGGGATTTGTGATGGGGAAGTTGGGGTTACCGTTTCTCCCTTGTGTCTGTGCCTGCCACCCCTCCCAGCAGCTCTGGCTTTGGAAAGGGTTACTGCACACAGGGCTGTTGCTTTTGTAGTACTGTGGTCTCCTCCACACACGCACACAGCCCGTGTTCTTGTAAAAGATAGGTTCAAAGCACTGTCTGGGTTTGTTATTTTCCTAGCCCAACAGTGATAGTCTGTCAATTAATCTGGAGGTCTTCCAGCCACATGATGAAAAAGAACATTTGTATTAAAAAAAGATAAAAAAAAAAAAACAACCAAAAACCAAACCAAAATAACCCATTACAGCATCGGCTTCCTAATACAACTACCAACTGACACAGCAAAAACTGCTGTTTGGGGCTTGAGGGGGGAAAAACATGTAGTTATTAGATATAAAACCATGTAGCTCATGGGTAGCCTAGTGTTTGCTGAGAGTAAACATACTAACAACAACAGTATAATTTGCTGCTCTGCATTTTAAGTTTTACTTCTAAGAACCGTGCATTATTTATAGGAATAGCCTGATTTACATGTGGTTCCTTTACAACTGCCAGACTGCATATCCAGTCGTTTACATGGCACTGCTACATTACAACTTATCTCCTCTAACTATCTATTTGAATAGGCGAATGAGTATCAATCTGATCAAATATCAAGTCACTTGGTATGAAAATCTCTGTCTCTGCAGAAGACATATTTTGAAGGTTTAAGTGGGGTCTAAGAACTGTCTAGTCCTTGTGCATGCACAAGAGTGAATACCACCCACAGGAAAAAAAAAATGCCATGGAAAAATTCATAAGTAACTTTGAATAACAAAGACATTTGAAAATGTCATGATCTTCTTCACATATTTCATAAACAGAAACTGTAGTATAAATTCAAAGAAAACATTCATAATTACAAGTTATTTGCTCAGCTCTACCAATCAGAAGCAGCCTAAAATGTACTGGCAGATGTCTAGACAAAATAGATAAACACAGTTGTGTTCAAACCACTTTTTAAAATTCTAGGGTGAGATTTACAGGCTATTTGAATCTTGTGACTTTTCACTGTTTGTTTCCTAGTTAAAAAATTTTAAAAGAGAAAAAAATTGTTTGCCCTGTGAATGTGAGCTTTAACATCTTTCTTTTTTGTTTTGCATGCTTATTCAGATCAAAATATAATGTTTGAGACGTTTTCCTTCTGCTGAACATACCACTGTCAGAATAACTTTGCACACAGTTTATAGTTATTGTATGTAAAGTGTGCTTACTACCAGAGATAAAATGTTATACTTCTTTTATTGATAGAGTGGCTGTGAAATGATTTGGTTTTATTAAAAAAAAATTAAAAAAAAAAAATTTACAAGGCTCTGACCTATACAACCAATTGTTAATTGCCTATAATGTAGGAGATTGTTCAGCTATGAAGATGTGGTTCATGAATTAGTAGGGTGTGACTAAATATAAATGTTTTCATTTAACAGATCCATTATACTATTCCTTTTTTTAACGTACTAACCGGAAAAGTCCATATCCAGCTCAGCTTCTGATATTCAGACGTCTACATCATGCAGAAGGAAGATATCACATATTAAACCTGAAAGAAAGAATACCAGTATCACCAAAATCACCACATTTGCTAAATCCTCATTGTTGTGTAAGGAATACTACAAAGGAATACTTTTCCATCTCTCATTTTTGATGGAAGCTTTCTAAAGCTGTTGTTTTTGAATTGTGAAATTTCTGATTTCACACCTTTTTTTTTCCTTTGAACTTGGATTATTTTCAAGATAATTCTTGGAAAGTCAGCATGCTAAATGTACTTCACATTCAATCTTTTATTCGTAAAGTAATCCTCTGAAATAGGAATTTTTCTTTATTTTAGAGTAGGTTGATTTCTTAGGAATTTTTTTCTTTAAAGTACAGTTTTTAAGGAAAGGTCTGTCATAATCAAATCGGTACACTGTCCAGAAAGTAGCAGGGTGTGACACCACATACCAATGACACATCAGGGCAATGATGAATATTATAACCTATAAAGTATCACATTTTGTTTGTTGCAAACAGAAACTTGCCAAAGACAGCGTGTTCTAGCTAGAGCTGTAAAAAAAATTGCTAATCTTTGTTTCCAAAGATCTGCAAGCAGACATGGCAATTTTCAGGAATATTTGCAAATCAAAATCAGGGTAAAATTTCAAAAATCTGATTTTTTTGGTATAACAACAGGTCAGATGTCCTCCAAACAGGTCAGAAATTCGGGGAGGTCCAAGAAATACATTCCCCCACCACAACATTAATTTTCAGATTGAAAATAGCTTTCGTGGATGACTTGCCTTTTCTGTTATCCCTTCTGAAGAAATACTTCCTGTTTTCATTTAGAATAAAAACAACAGTGAGGCAAATTGTATTCCAAATGTTTAACTTTTCATGAAACAGGTGAAAAGTTATTACATGCTGGTGAGATTTTTTAAATAGGATCTTTATTCCTAGCTTAAGGGGGGCAGAGAGAGAGAGAAAGAGAGGAGAGATGAATGGCAGTGACATCTGAAAATATACAACTCCTTTATATTAAGAGTTTGGTTACATAAACCTTCTGTCTTGTTGCTTTGAGACCCTTTAATAATGTTTGATACAACTACAGTTTATTGTTTTTATTCATGAAAGCAAAGAAAAAAGAAAAATAAGAATTTTAAATAATACGACAATCATAAACCTGAGCTCAATGAATGATGAAGGAATATTTTCCTCTGGGGAATTACAGTAGTTGGGTTTGGGTTTGTTTGAATGTAACCTCACGTTAATGGGGGGGGGGGGAGGAAAAGAAAAAGAAAAAGAAAAAAAAGGATTAATGCTTCAGCAGGTTGAAGGGGAAAATTATTTTCTACATTAGTCTTGCTATAAGCCATTCTGAGCACTAGGTACTACTGTAATAAGTCACAAGTACTACAACTGAAATAATTTTCTTACACGTGGTTTTAGGCTATTTTATGGCAAAATATAGTGGCCTTTTTAATTAGAAGATGTGTAAGAAAAAAAAAATTCAGGATTCTAGAGTAAACAGCTGATTTACACTTTGCTTCCATGGAACAGATTCAATATTTTAACTGCAATTTGATAAATTATTGGGGTTTTTATTATTAAACAAGGTATAAGGTTTGAAAGGCAAACAAATTATATGTGCAATAGAAGAATGAACTATTTTTTCTGGTTTTTTTCATACATAACTTTCAAAATGCCTCCAAATTAGGATACTGCATCATTAAGCATTTGACATTTGTCCAGTTAAAACTATTGACTCATACTTTCATTTCTTCCCCCTCAAATTACTACAGTGCCACAGCTGATCTAACTATATTTTCCATTTCTTATAAATAGCCACAAGAAAAGTATTAATTATCCTTGTACAATTTAATGCACCAACTGCCTTAACCTTTCAGGTTTTCTTAAACGCCAGCATAACAAGGCATATCCATGGCAGCAAATGTGATTTATGACAGGAATTTTTAATTTCTGTTTTTAAATATGTTACCCACCGATCTGCATACATTTAAATTTGCCTGCAACACTTTTCTCTGTCTTCAGGCTGTTGTTTAATATTCAAGGATGATTTTTGTCCACATACATTTTGGTCTATGTCACCTCAGATTAAATTATTACTGTTTGCAGCCTTTTTGGAGCAGGCCTCAGGCCCTTATTTACAAGAATCAATGAAACAGTAATGAAAATCCATTTTTCATACTATCAGCTCTGGCCTGCTTTTATTTAGTTAGCTGTGTCTAAGCAAGCAATTCATTTTGTGCAAATGTCACGTTGATAAAAAAGGACGAGCCATGAAAGGGTTAATCATGAAATAAGGCCTCCGCTTTGCCACCCCCCCAATAGTAAAGCACATCTGTAATGGTAAAATTAAAAAAATATTTTCTTAATGTATGCAAAGTAATGTATATTGACACATAAGCAAGCCTTTTCATGATGAATATTGAAATATATATGCAAAGCACAGGAAACGTGTAACATGTTATAGATCTTTCAGTGTACATTTAGAGGAAATGAGCCATTTATATTCCACAATTTAGTGAATACCTACTGTTTATTGGTACAGAGCACATAGGAGTATATTTGTCTTAGTAATTTATTTGGGTAAATATATTTATTCTTCTAGGGGTTCTTGTGCTTTTCTGGTTCTATAGTACTAGACATAAATATTTAACAATGCATTGTCTCAAATGTTATTCATGTAATTTATCAGGGGAAACAGCGGAGCTATAATAACTTTTAAGCTTGCACCTTCACTTAAACCTGAGATTGATTTAAAATGTGGGAAACCGGGATGTTTCTCTATATCCAGTAAGAACAGGGATAGTTTCACTGAAGTAGCATAGGGCGAGTCACATGGAGAGAGGGCAACAGGAGATGGCTCATTCCTCTCTTCTGAGTTGTCTTCCCTAATGTCACCATAACAAAAACATGAGTGAATGAGAGTTTTTTAAAAATAATTACTCTTGTTACATATCACCTCATTTCCCTCTACAGCCTCACTTGTTTTCATGCTGCTGAGGACCCTCTCACGCTCCCTTGGCTGGGAAACCAGCTTTTGACTTCTTCCCTCCATCAACAAACCATCAACAACCATCCAAAGGTCTCCCAAACCTCTGTCTACATTTGTGAGACACTCTGGGAACATTAGGTGGGAGACATGATTACAGAAAAGGATATTTTTTCCTCCATCAACTAATTCCTGAAGGTTTTAGCCAGCCAGTTTCCAGGCATTTCAGGACAAATTTTCCCTTACTTAATCACTGATGCCTGAACACAGACTTTATGAGTTGGCCTGTTAGTGTCTATTAGCATCCTCTGCCTCAGCATGTGATCCTGAACTCCTTGGTGAACATTTCACACCACTGAGAGAGCATTTTGCTACTGTCTTGAAGGCAATAAGGATATTAACGAATTATCTCATCTCCTGGCTCTGCTTTCTCCCTGCCTACATCTCCCACTCTGACAACTCAAAGGGCTTTGGAGTAATTTCTTCTTCATCACCTATTCAGACTGGCATTGCTATAGCCTTTTTGGTCTGCAGATTAAGGTATATTTCCTTTCAGTCTATGTAACAAGCACTTAAGCATTTGTCAATACCTCTTTTCTGCAATCACTGCTGATGCAATGCACACAGGGTTTGGATAGGTTTTATCTTATCCTCCTTCTATCTCTCTCCCACCAGTTGAAGACCAGTTAGCTACAGAGCCCACCCATGGGACTTTACAACACCACTGAGGAAATTACTTTCAGCTGAAAAACAGGAGAAGGTACATGTTGTTCTGTTGGCAGTCTGGCACTGAACAAATGTTAATACACAATGTTAGAGGCATAAGTGGGAGAAAAAAATAATGCAAGAGAACTGCAAGGGGGAGAAAAAAAAAGCTCTTAAGAAATAATTATTCCAAGCATAATCTTGAATATGCAGTAGTTATCACGAGACAAGCAACTAGCCTATGTTCCCAAAATCAGAGATTAAAATAAAACTGAAGATTCATTTAAAGGGAAAAAAGAAACGACAGACAGGCAGCAGCTTTCTGAAGAAAATGATGCAGGAACTTGGTCTGTTAAACTTTGCGCACAGACCTGATCTCCCCAGAGATTTCAAATGCTGAAGAAGTGTAGGGCAGTTCTATATGGAAAAGCTTATGGTAAACTGAACCTTTTCCCCAAATCGTTGTGCAACTCTAAGCTAAGACACTGAAATAAAACTTAGGTTAAGTGTGGAGGTTGAAGCTTAGCAGTGGCACATAAAACAGGGACACTGCTGATTACTATAAAATTGGGCTTGAGCCAGGGAAAGTGCCACAAGACCACTGGTGGGGCTACGGAAATAAAAACTGTATTTCATTTGGACCAGTACTAATCTGTAGAACCACATACAGCAGATGAAAAAATACTTCTTTCATCTTCTGATGATTAGTGTATGGTAGAATGGATACCCACACTGGTTTGTGTCCTTCAGGAAGGGAAGAGATTTGAAGAAAAGCAGAAATGCCTTTTTTCAAAGGACAGGTGTTCATATATGTATGGCAGACACTATCATAATTTCTCACTAAGGTAATGTGGGAATTCGGAACAGGACCCAAAGCTATAAATTGAAGCGTAAACACTGCCTCCTTCATGTTGTGAAACATTTTCTGCAAAGATGTGACTGTCAGTATCCTGACATCACAACCTCAAGCCTACTCCATGACAAACCCAGCATTCATTCAAAACACATTCCTGATCTGTCAGACAAAAACCTCCAAAGAACATGTACTATTCTTTAGTACTTTTGTTTTTAAAATTACATGTAGCTTTTGATTTCACATGCTAAACCTCACTTCTGCATCCTCATATCTATCTTATTTCTGGAGGTGTATGCTGAAGGAAGAAAATGATATCAGTCTTTTCACAAGAAAATATATGAAAACTCTTGAAAGTCCTGAAATTTCCATTATAGCATAGGCTATAAACTTGAACTTCATAAAAAAAGATACACAGAGACACTAATATTCAAAAAGTTGTTATCAGATCAATATCATCAGAGGTGCTTTTGCTTGTTTTCAGCAGGTCAGTATTATTTTTTTTATACGCATGTACTTAGTATCTGATCAAAGCTTATACATTCGCATCATATCTAGTCTATCCATTTCCTACTGCTTTCTTTCTGGTTAAATATCCATTTTATTTTTCAAGTTGTGCAATGCACTTTACTTAACACTGATAAATTAATTTTTATTCCTTAAATTTCAAAATTTCCAGCTGTGTAAATTTAACATCACAATCTTGAAGAATTCCTGCTCTTTTTATTTTCCTCTTCTGCACTTACATTTAAAAAATTCTCCGCTACGATACTCAATACCTTTAGTTTATAATAACCATCACTTCTTCAGATTATTAGAATGAATAAATGACAGCATTACAGAATATGCGTTAAGCATTTATCCAAGTACATGACAGAACACTACCCTTGGAGAACAAATATGAGTGATTACGTTTCTGCTATTTTGGTTATTTCCTGAGAAAGAGTCTTCTTGGCTCAACCAGAGCATATTGAGGCACTATCTAGCCAAAATTACTGACTGCCTGATGGGTCATGCAGTCCTGAAAGGCCTTGGATGCTGTTTGCATAGTGGCTGACCTATTTGCTCTAATTCAACTAAGTGTATCTCTAAAAGAACCCTTAGGGCTTACAGTGTCAACAGTCCTGTTTTGTTTGTTTTTCTTCCCAAAGCACTTCTTATTTAACAGAAGCAAAATAAGATCAAAAGGGCACTTAGTTAATTTATATATAATTTTGTCACATAGCATAAAAAAGGACAAAAATTTTAGCAATATTGTCAGACTTGCATACACCCACTGGAAGATGCAATTCGTATGCATCATGTGCCCATAATGCTATTTTAACCATTATATTTTATTTCTTCAAACCCAAATCACATAATTCTAACATTGTTGATACAAAAAGCAGAAAAACATTATTACTGATGGATGAAGGTTTTTGCAGCTTTAAAGAACAGGAGACTAACGTTCTAAATGTTAGCCATTTGACAGTTACCTTTAGCTGAATAAAGCCTTTATATTTAGGTATTTCTAATAATAGAAAGAAAAAGAGAAGAAAAGTAAGTTTTCTCATCTTATCCTGAAATCTTGAGCTCTGGAAACAAAAAAGTCCTATCCCAAGATAAACACAATTTCTTGAATGTATAATATGAGAACATGTTCAGCTTGTTCAAAGCACTCCATTGTGTTTAGATGATTTCAGAACAGAACATTCTTTAAAACTTCAAACATTCTAAATCTATTTCTTTTAAAAAATACAATTTAACAGAAAATAACACACCAGTAAGTGGCTTCAATATTGAATATTTCCAGTCTTTAGCACACACACACACACACACACACGCACTTCCACTGTTTGAATCCAAGAGAAACTTGGATTAAAATGGCAGTGGTGATATTTTGTTTTTCCATTTTATTTTTGTTGAAGTTAGATTTTAACCACTACCTCTTTTCTGTACATTCTTAAAGATGAGGTGAGAATTAAAATTTATTCCATTTCCGCATATGCTTGTATTTTATCTCCTCCTCATATACTGTAAATGGTGGTGAGAGCTTCATATGCATTAATATCTGTAGCAGGAATATTTTACTGTATAAA
>NW_009925120.1:140407-142506 GCF_000696875.1 Nestor notabilis
ATACATGCAAGTACCTACTGGGAAGATCCACTGCCTGTCAAACCAGAGGAACAAAACTCTGGCTACTCCCTGCTGTGAGCTGGGAACCAGAAGAGGTCAAGCAACCCATTATAATCAAACTAAATATTCCTGAGAATTGATTTTCAAATATAAAAACCATGTAAACTGCTGAAAACAGAAAAGGAACTAAACTCAACATAATACAAATATGGAATGAAAAAAAGCATGCTAACAGTGTAATTTATGAAGTGTCACAGAAGAGACGGTCTTAACATTGAACTTCTTACAAACTTTTAAATATTAAGAAAAAGAAATAGATGGATGACCTAGTAGGATAACTATTTCTCAAGTGTCACTTGAACTTGCAGGGAAGTGGAGTCTCACTGTACCTGTAGACAAGAGGTTCACCACCAACATAAGTCTAGTGGAAAGGAAAACTGTAGGAGCTCTGAATTGTTCCTTTCTCATCTGTTCACCAGTGTCCCAGGGATCGAAGGATTCCAGGTGGAGAAGAACGTAAACCACGCACACACACACACAAAACTGCTAAGAAGTTTATTACGAGATCCAAAATGGTTATAAAAATCCAGAGATATAACAGGCTAGAGAAAGATACCTAAAGGCTACCAAATGTACGTTACGCACAGATTCTTACCGACCCGCACACTTGTCCAATGACCAAAAGGCCAGCTCCGAGGTGCATCGTAAAGAGAGGGGGTGACAGGCACTACTTAAGCGGGCATCCCCGCTTGGTGCTGGCATACTTAATCCATCCCAAGGCCTACCAAAGTTTATTGAGTTTTCTATGCTTCCCTGGCATACTCCATCATTTATTTCACCACTTTTGGACTAGAAGGAGTATTTTTTACCCTGTGCTTATGCAGTACCTACCATAGGAGGGTCGTGGGCAGGGGCTGAGGCTCTGGGGGCTAGTGTTCATCCCAGGGGCTACTGAATGCACTGCACTGGCAGCTGACTGCAAAGTAAAGCTATCCTCAAACAAGCAAATATGATGCCACATGACTATGATAAAACTCAGCCTAAAGTCTATGCATAGTTATTACATTTCAGAAAGTATCCCCTTTTTTTATTGCTTGCTTTTTTTTTTTTCTTCCCCTCTAAGGAATGTTTCATATGAGCAAAAAAAAGAAAGATTAAGCAAAAGTCTCAGAAACCATGGGATTTGAATCCACAGTCCCATTAACAACAGAAAAGTGGAAGTCCAGACCTTTCAGGCACTTAAATGTCCTTTGATGCTCCCTAATTCTAGTGATCTGGTATTGCTCTATAAACTTCCTCAGAAGTTCAAAGTTTCTTCAAGTCCTCCTTAAAAGGCCCTTCTAAGCAATGAAAGGAAACAGTATCATGTCCTTTATGTCACCAGCAACAAAGTGTGGACATCAAATAGTAACCATCACTTAAAAACCATTCATGATTACTAAAACCCAAATAAATAAAAATGCATAACCATTATGGAAAAGTGTCATTTGGAAGTTGGAAAAAAAAATACATACAGTAAACTGTTGGGTGAATTATTCTGTGAATATTAACAATTTCAGATAAAAACATTCACATTCTCCTTATATTAAGGCGTGTCTCTAGAAATGGGTCGTACTTTTTCGTGTCATTTCACAGCACGATGTGCAGATACGTTACCTGCCACGCTATTCTGCAAGTGCAGAGCAAGGAATTAGAATCCATTAATTGTAACATAAGTGACTCAACTCAACTCAGATTCACACCTGTGCTTCTCTCTTACTCACCAGCTTGTATCAGGGTTTGCGTGGCAACGTTTAGGTAGTAGGGGTCTACAGAGGCAGCTTCTGTGAGAAGCTGCTAGAAGCTTCCCCCATGTGAGGATTCCTTCCCTTAGGAGGAAGGAGCTGCAGAGACAATATGTGATGAACTGACTACAGCCCCCATTACCTGTCCCTCTGTGCTGCTGAGGGAGACGAGTTCAAGAAAATTGGGAAGGTGTTTTAAGATTTGCTTTTATTTCTCATTATCCTACTCTAGTTTGACTGGTAACAGATTAATTTCCCCAAATTGAGCCTGTTTTGCCCTTGATGGTAATTGGTGAGTGATCTTTCCCTGTCCTT
>NW_009925121.1:0-3458 GCF_000696875.1 Nestor notabilis
GAGGGAGCCGTTTGCGGGGGTTTACTGGCGCGGTGCCGCCGGGCTCTGCCCCGTCCCTCTGCGCGGCTGTGGGGGTCCTGCCTGCAACTTGTTCCACTCCGCAGTGCGTAGTGGCCGTTTGTTAATGGAGGGGGACAGTGTCGGCATCTTTAATGGCCACAGTTTAGTTTGGGGTGAAATTTGTCTTCTTGTGTCAGTTTAGGTATATTTAGGGGAAGAAAACAAACAGCAAAATTTTACCGTAAAGGAATGCATAGCGGTACACCTGACACTTCAGTATGTTTGTTGTGTTACGTGATCTAAGTGTAAACGCACTGCTGCTGGTTTTGAATCGCACTTTGCTAGGGCTTTTTAGCTGAACACTTGCGGGTTAAGTAGACACTTCTAATAGAATATGTGGATTATCACTGACACTGTTGGAGATTATGTCCCACTTTAAATGTTTCCCAGTTACTTTCTCCCCCCTTTGATCATAGTTTATATAAAGGGCAGTAAGTTAGATTCGTATTTTTTGCTTAGTTCTTCTAAAATCATTTAAAGAATAAAAAATGAGCAGAGTGCCCCACAGAGGTTCTAGGTGCCTTTGCTACAAAGTGAAAAAAACCTAATATTGAACCACCACAAAGGAAAACAAGCAACAAAACCTGTGTCTCCAAAAGCCCCTTTCCTCACCAGCCTGAACAAAGAAGTGTAGATTGCAGTCTGCCCCGAGAGTAAGTAATTTGAGTAATTTCAAATAAGGTGAGGTCCCCCTTACAGATTATGTTCTGTACTAACGCCCTTGGTTAAATCTGAGATGATCTGCCTTGAGAATTACCAGCTGCAGTTCTGGTTTGTTTACAAATACTCAAGTACCAAGGTGATCCCACAATCTTTGTTGCAAAAGCCAAAGGAAAAACTTAAATGCAACAAGCTTATTTTTGTTAGGTCAGAGAAGTATGTATAGCTTTTCAGTTTGTTGGGGTTTGGTTTGTCATGTTGTTTATTTTTTTCAATAAATTAGGACACAAATTTAGGGAAGCATTCAAAATCAGACTAGAATGAGCAACACGTCTGTTACTGCAGGTCATGCAAATGATTGCTTGTTGGACATTGATAAAGCACTATACTTAAGGTGATTTTCAGATTGGGAATTTTTTTTAATAAACATACAGTTACATTCTCTAGGAAGGTCTATCACAGTTAATGACCCAGTGCAGCTTTGAGACTGCTTTATGTATGCTCATTTTTTTATTAATGGAATTTTATGTTGCATTAAGCTGAAAGACTGAGAAAAGAGAAGTATAGGCATGTGTAAAACTGCTTCCCACTTTGGCCACTTTTGTATGTTTTGTTCTTTGGCGCTTTTTGTTCTCTGGGCTTTCATGCAAGTGGCAGATTTTATTAAACATGAAACAATTTGCTGTTATGCAATGTTTCATAGTCCTTACTTCCTTAAAAAGAGATCTCACTAGGGAATTACTATTTTTCTTGACATCATGACAGTTAAAACTCGTTTTGCATAGGAGCAAGCATGTGTAGTGCATTAAAAGAAGGTGTCATTCTAAGCTGTCATTGACTAACTTTTAGAAGTGTTTTTCTTGTGAAAGTGAATATATTGCTTGCCCATAGGTCCTATATGATGTATCAATGTGGGTATTACTGTCTCTTATGAACTGTTGTAAAACCCAAAGTAGGAGTCATACGTATTTCTGTTATGAAGGTTTTATTACAAAACATAACAGCTTTCAAGGAAAGAAAGTGCTCTTGAGACTTCTAGTGCAGAAATTCTTTTTAATACATCGCTTTTCACTGAGCAACCAAATACTTTTTCCTGAGTGTCAAAATACTCCAGGGCAATGTACCTTGTAATCATATCATGTATACTATTTGTAATTAAAATGCTGTCCACAAACCTCATGAAAATTACCAAGGTAATATAAGTGCTTTAGTTTCTGACAATTACTCATAATAAATGACTTCAGTCAGCAAATAATGGGGAATAATATCATAGAGTAGTTTGGGTTGGAAGGGGCCTGCAAAGGTCATCTAGTCCAACCCCCCTGCAATGAGCATGGACATCTTCGGCTAGATCAGGTTGCCCAGAACCACATCCAGTCTGGCCTTGAGTGTCTCCAGCGATGACACCTGGGCAACCTGTTCCAGTATTTTACCACCCTTATTGTAAAGAATGTCAAATTATTGAGCTGTTTGATTAACTACTATGTTTTAGGTAATTTCTAAGGATCATGGAAGGTCAACTTTTGTACACATTTATGAAAACATTAGAGGAAGACTACAAGTACTGTTTAAAAAACCCTGATTCTCTGTTAGGGGTGTATGTCCCTGAAAATCTTAGCAATCTACAGTCTCTTAACAAATTGTCATTATATTAAATGTGATGTTAAATTTACCTGCTTTCTGCTAATATATGGAGGTTTAGATTTAACAGAATGATACTGAACATCTAATTATTTATTTTCCACTTCAGTGGAGAAACTCACCACAATGTTCCAAATTAATATATTTGTCAATAGTGCTGTTGATTTAAGACACAAAACACGTACCAGCCTTTGAATTTGAATTACTTTTGGAAATTGCAATATATTTGGGTATTTTTGTATGATTTACATAAATTACTTACTTGAGGTTGTGCATTAAGCATTCCCTACTTCTGAAGATGAATATTTATTATAAACAAATCTGAAAACTTTATAACACCCTGTCTGCATAACTTGGGGAGACAGCTTCTGTTTTCTAACAGTTGTTCTACAGAATTTGGATTTTGTATAGTAAACACCATTCCTTTTTATTATTGTAAAAAAATTACTGGTAAAAGCACGTTTCTCTGTGTTGTAGAAAAGTAGATAGGTTTTAGAATAGGAGTTTTGAGGGAAAAGTTTCAAGATTAAAGAAACTGTATGTGTACAAAACAGAAACATGCATTAATTAAAAAAAACCCCACAAAATAGCATATATATGTCAACTGCCTATGACAGTTTTGCAAACAAATTTCCAACATTATTTTGTGAAAAATCATAACATAATTGTGTTTCCCTGTCTTGATTTCTTTAGGCACAACACTTCTTCAGGCTATAAAGTTTTGCATGAATATTTTTGCTAGAAGGTTTGAAGATGCCTTTGGTTTTTTATATGTGATTTTCACAGTATAGATGCACAAGCACATAAATAAAAAGTACTCAGTCTTTTCCTGGTGCCAATTTAAAAATCTGCAAGTATTGATTCAAATGCCAGAAAAAGAGAATAGAAATTGAAAGATTTGTCTGATTATTTATTAGGTTTTTTTTTTAATCTCCTACTCCACTCTCAAAAATAAACTTCCCAAAATCATTTGAGAAATGAGGTTGTAACCAGGCTTGAAAAGAGTATGGTAGCAGCAACTGTGAAAGTCCAGAGATGGCCCACCACTTTCTCCTTGTTATTTGAGCTGATACTGGGTTCCAATCTTTAGAAAGAGT
>NW_009925121.1:3489-46867 GCF_000696875.1 Nestor notabilis
GAAAACCACTTAGTATGTCTTAGCACTGGCCAGAGACATCTTTTTGTCTGAAGCGCAAGGTCATATTATTACTTCTTTTAGGACATTCATCATTCGATGACCTGTATTCTTCACGGACCAAGAAGGAAATCAAGAGGTCTTCTCAGGATCTTTTTGGGCATGTGATGAGTTCACTAAGCCTTCTAGACAGTGAGGTCTCCTTCTTCCCTTAGCTCAGTGGCTGGCCAATACAAGGTCACCCCAGGAAGGTCTTTAGTTGCTTTGGTCAGTACAAGACAAGTCCAGATGAAAAAAATTTAATGGTCTTGTCAGTGTGAAGAATGCTTTCCTGTTCTTACCAGTCTATAAAATTCTTTGAGGCAATTATAGACACTCATATTGTGATTCTACCAACTTCATTCTAGGGACCTGAAACCAGTGGGCATCAGTGGGAAGGAACATTATGGTTGAGGAATTACTTCTGTTTGTATGGTAGACATGATAATGTCTGGTACGTGTACTGTATGGTAGCATACATATTCCTGAAGCTTCGTATTCTCCAACTAACATTTTATAGTAAATTCACTCAGATTGCAGCTTCTTGGGCATTGAGTGATTATTTTGTCAGACATCAGGGCTTCCCTTTTCTGACAGGTTAACAAACTCATGACAGGATGCTGCTTCACTTTTCTCAGTGAGTGAAAATATAGGTGCTTACTGCATAGGTTGGGATTTGTCTGAATCAAGATCAGTGGTGTTCAGAGAAGCTGCTGATATATGGCAACATTTTGAGGTTCAGGAAGTCCAAAATGTACACAAATTATTCTTACAACAAGTTCAGAAATCACTGATAAGAGCTGAGAACTCTTGATAGTACTGTGTACTATGTAAACCAAAAAGCCTGGGGAACTGGGTTTCCTTTGTTAAGAAAACATGATGTTTTGGCTATATCACCAGTGGAATTAACTTTTTATCAGGTAGCTTACCTGGTTCCTCAAACTCTTTCACATGTATTCACAGGATTTTGAGTTTATTTTTGTTTTTTGTTTTGGTTGTGTTTGTGTGGGACTGGTTTGGTTTTTTTTTGTTTGGTTGTTTTTTTAATAATGGTGTCTCTTCTGAAACTATCTGGTTTTGATTAGGGTTTTTTTCCTTACAGGATTTTATTTTGTATTTGTTGTTTTGAAAAAAGTATTAAAATATTCAAAATACAGTTGAAGATTTTTCTAGAACAAAGGAGAAGTTTATTTAGCAGTTTGTCCCAGGCAAAAATACTTTGCATGTCTTCACAATTTTGCATTAGGAAAATGATAGTCTACAGTAAAGGCTTAGTTTGGAGAAAGAAGGGTGAGACATAATAGACTTTCTGTTCCTACCTGGAAGAATGGTAAGCTATATGGATCACTTCATACTATGAGTATAGCAACTAACTTTATGATTGCAATCACAAAAATACATCTGCTCAGCACTTGATGCTTTGGCTTCAGCACCCAGTTTCCTAAGCAGTTGAAGAGTTATGAAGAGCAATTCTACAGGGAGAGAGGATTCTTTTCTTTCTAGACTAATATTTTTAATAAATGGTACAATTCTAAGTGAAAAATACATGCCCTAAGGGAGGTTCCACTTTTAACTGACAGAGCAGAACTACCTCATATATCTATGAATCATTTGCTGGTTTTATGAAGCTCACTTTCTGCTTTACATTGTCACCAGCACCAGCAGGAAGGATGTTGAGCATCTTTGTTCCAGTTATTCTATAATAGACAGGAAGATGGATGTTTAAAATAAAAAATAAATTAAAAAAACATGCAGGAAATACTATAAAAACCTCTTGAATCCCAGTGAAACTGAATTTTAATAGCTTCTACCTGGTTCTCTACTGATTGTGAAAATTCATATTTTTTTTGCGTCTGGACTTTCTACGCTTTTTTTCTGCACTGGGGTTTGATCATTTTGGAGGAGCAGTTCATTCTAACAAGGCACTATTTGTAGACAGAAATTCCCTACGGAAGCCCTTTGTCATGTTGTCGTCACTTGCTTCCACTTACGCCGTTTAAAGTTCTGTTCTACAAAGGGTGGTTTTGATTCTTGTTGCTGTTTTTCTCCTCCCCCATCACATATCTACAATGAGTGTAAGCTTTTAAAGAGCTGCATTGAGATTTAAAGGAGCGGGCTTTCCAAGTTGTTTGTACCAAATCTGACTGAGGTCTCCTTTACTAGCAATGAGAGGGCACTAGGAGTATTCCTAGTCTGTTTGTTAAAAGCTTCAGCATACTTTGACATCCGATATGACATAAATAGTTCTGGAATAGTTTCATAGGAAATAATTGTATGTGTTTTATCTCCTGTCATAAATAAAGAACACATGCAAATGAACTGTCAATTCATTTCCTCAAAGTTTTTAAAATATTTGTTACCAAAAATTCGCAAAGAGTGTGAGTTGTAGGAGAAAAGTCCGAGTTCCTTCAAACCTGGGAAAAGAGAGTGGCAATAAATGGTTAATTTTTTTACCCTAGATGAGACAGGTTATCTGTGATGTGTTGGAATAAGAGATACCGGAACATATGCTATTCAGTGAACTCATAAATTATTTGAAGAAGAAAGCTAGTAGGAAGGTGAGAGCTTTAGCTGGATAATAGTGACTTACTCAAGGTAGTTGCTACTAGAACAACAGTATTATTTTCTGAATGTATAACTTTCATTCTCAATAGATGCTGAGTAATTTCTCAAAGGATCTTTGCTTTAGCTCTTGCCCCCAGTCATATGTTTTTGAGTATTGTTGGATCTTCAAAGAGGAGCACTGGAATTATTGAGTGTAATTTTCTGAAAATGTGAGTTCACAGCTCAGTGATGATCAGAAAATTGAATGGAATATTACAAATTAGTAGAGTAGGAACCAAGAGCCATATAAAAAATTTATAATGGAAAAAAAATGTTACATTTCTGTTAATTTTAAATGCCATAGGCACTTACAGTTATTCTAACTCAAAAAAGATACAGGTTTTGAAGCAAATTGGGGACAGGCAGAAAACATACTGAGGAGATGCTATACCTTCTTGAACAGATGATAGAACAGGTTACAGCTCTTCAGATTGTGAAAGAGGTGCTGAAAGATAATGTGACAGAAGTCAGTGACATTGAGTGACATGAAAAAAGGTGAAGATCAGCTCATTATTCACTATTTCTCATTGTTTGTTAACAGTCAGTGAAATTATCTGTCAGCAATAAAATGAAACAAATTATTAAGTAATTAAGCTGTCAAACTCATTGTCACACACATGTCATAGTAGACACATATACAAAGGACCTCAAAGCAGGGTATTCAGATTGATGGACTGTGAGTTCACTGGTAGTCATCAGGTGGAGATGGTCCAGAGGCAGTTTTTGGGCTAGGAGGTCTCTTAGTATTAAGCACAGAGAGGTAGAAGAACATGCCAATGATGGAAGTGTCAGTCCTTAAATAGTTTTTTGCATTATTTTCATAAGCATCCTTTTTATCAGAAACAAGATAGTGACTTGATATATACAATTTGGCCACCGTTGTATTCAGCAGTATGCTATGGATGTCCAGCTGCAGATGGACAAATGTCTCAGAGGAATGTGTTCGGGTAGTCCTCTACTGAATCATAGAATCCTAAACATTGAAAACGACCTTTAGGATCAAGTCTAACAGTTACCCCCAGACTGCAAAGTCCACCACTAAACCATGTCACTAAGGGCCTTATCTACACAATTTTTTTAACACTTGCAGTCAAATTATTAATTATTATTTTGTCAAATGTAGTGTTTTAATTCAAGAACATTCAATGTTGTATTCTTCAGCCTGTATAAAATTACAGCACAAAATTTAAATGGTCTGAATTGCTTATTACTCCTTTGAACAAAAACACCATTGATGGTCATGACATTAAGTTGTGGTACTACTTGGTACAAATACCACTAAAAAAGGCCAAAAAACCGCTGTGGTTTGGGGTATAAGTGGATTACTTCATCACTGTTTTTTCAAGGGTGAAATTACTAGGACATTTATGTCAAGTTTTGCAGAGAATTTATCCAAGATATCAGTAAGAACTTTTCCTTTTAAAAAATATCATTTCAGGTTAAGCACTGTAGATGTGCTTCAATTCTTGATGCAACTGAATGTTGCTTTGAAATCTGTTATAGTGTTATAGTGTTATAGTATTATTGCACAGGTTTTTATTGATTATAATGAAAGAGCATACATTAAGACATTTAACTGCAATTAAAGGTACTACATTTTAAGGAGTGTAGTTGGTTTTGTATTAATATGAGCATTGCATGTTCAGGATTATAGCAAACTTGAGGCTACAGAAATCTTGACTTCTAACTTCTCAAAAGAAAGGCAAAGTCAACTTTACTCAGACCCGCAGTGAAAATTCCCTTCCCCCAGCACTCTCCAACTAAAAGAACAGGGCTTCAAGAGAAGTATATACATTGATGAGAAAATGTCTTTTCTCTTTTCTTTAATAATACTCTTTTGTTAGCATATGCTGTCGTCTTAACAGCAAATTTGACTGATGGCTGAGAGCAAAATAGCAGTCTCATCAGACCTGCCTTTTTAGGGGAAGTCATTATACTTCTTCTGAAGTGTCTGCAGTAACCCATCAACATGGGTTATTGAGTTCTTAATACTGTATAATTATGATATATATATGATTCTACTCTTTGTCCAGCTTGCACCTGCCTTTTTAATGCGTATTTAGAGACTCTTTTCATGAGAATAGTAATAAATTGTACTTTTTGAAACACTAGCCTTTCAGCAATAAAGGAAGTATATATAGATGATAAGGGAATTTTCACTGTCATTGCTTTCTTATTCCCCTAAGTGAAGGTTAATCTTAAATCTGAGACAGATGAAGTATTTATACCAAAAGAAAACATCCCTCCTTTTAAGTATGGTGCTGTGTATACCTATTATCTTGTAGTTAGAATTACAGAATAGTTTGGGTTGGAAGGGACCTTCAAAGGTCATCTAGTCCAACCCCTCTGCAGTGAGCAGAGATATCTTTAACTAGATCAGGTTGCCCAGAACCACATCCAGCCTGGCCTTGAATGTCTCCAGGAATGGCGCATCTACCACCCTCATTGTAAAAAATTCTTTCCTCACGTCCAGCCTGGATCTGCCCTCTTTTAGTTTAAAATTGTCACCTCTCGTCCTGTTGCAAAAGTTAGTTAACTAGTTAAGCCTTATGATTGCTAAACTGTTGCCAGTTTTGGGATTATTTTGTGGCAATATCTATAAGACACAGGGGGTATCTAACACTTCCTGTTGGAATTGTTACTGTCGTTATACAGTGTCTCTTACACAACACTTACTGAAGTCATTGGAATATTTTGAAAGTATGTGTAAATTCTAGGTTGTTTTTTTTTTTTTTTTTCTCCCTGGATTTGTATTGAGGATTTCTTTTTCTTTTTTGGGTGTCTGAATAATAATAACTTGCAGCCAGTTCAGTCAGTAACCTGAAACCAGCATCTCTTGTTATTGTTTGCTCAGCTGAGTCCAAAAATATGCTAATAACAAATGCATTCAGTCCCCCATTCCAACAAGAAAAAGGCAAGTGTGCCTAAGCATGCCAGTAAATTCTTGTCTCAGGTTGGTTGTATACTTGGCACCTGCACATACGTCTTTGAGCATGCCAGACTTCTATCTGTGATGAATGCAAAACTGATTGAAGACCTTATATTGCTAGATAATTATTTTTGGCCACGTGTGCTGATTCATGCGTTTTCTTTAGTCCTACCATCAGGTGAAGAAGTGCAGAATTTTTTTTTTATTTTTCCAGCCCATGTTTCCAGCAGACATTTGCTGCATCCACTCTTGGCTGGCAGGCTTACTTCAAAGTCCATGCCTATCCAAAAATCAGCTCCTCATGCAAATATCCAAGAGCTGAGGCCATCTGTGAAATCTGCTTCTCATCTATCCATCATTAGGGTTTATTGATTTTGCTGTCATTTTCAGGTATAATATCTCTGATTCAGGGTCAGTCTCTTTACCATGAGTACTGCACCTTCAAGCTCACTGCGTAAATGATGAGCATGGACTCAAAGAGTCTTTTTTTGCACAGTGTGCAGAAAATCTTAATTAACAGCAGAAATGAATAAACTGAAATATTTTTTATGATTGCATACAAAATCCTGTTTTCATTTAAATAGCAGCTCCATGAGGTTTTGGAATATCTAGTGGGGCTATAGGAATACAGCTTTGGATGAGTTCACTACCAGCTTACCTCACAGCTGTGTCTTATTAATTTTTCCTGGCAATTATGTTTTTTTTATGTGGCAAAAAGTACTAAAAAGATCGTACAGACCTAGTAGTTAGCAGAAGACTACTTCTTGGAACCCAAATTTCTCTTGGCAGGTTGACCTTTTATGTGGTTTTTCTGTCTCTTTCTTATAAGTTGCGACAGTCAAACTAATGATATTTATGGGACCTAAGGCAGCTACAGATACTTTTGGCATGTCTCCCATATGCAGATTTCTCACAGGGATGAAGATTCTACTGAAACATCATCTCAAATATGAAGGTATCTGTTAACGACTACAGCTGTCTGCATAAATAGGATCTTTACTCAGAATTGTTAACTTCTCTGAAGGAATTTTAAATCCAATTTCAACCTATTGAGACCTTCTAAAACTTTGGAAAGATTCAAAGGTTATCACACACAGTCTTCAACCCTGATTTGCAATAGTGTTTTTTTCTGAGGAATAACCTTCCTGTCAGCTTTCTTCTTATTTACCAGAGGAACAGCATAATTGTCACTGTGTGTGTTTAAATACTGTGCGTGTAGCTGATAAAACCTTTAGGAAAAGAGAGCCAAGACTTTTTTAAAGTATACAATTTGGGCACAATTTAATTGACTGAAGGGCCCTATAGTGTCCTATCTGGCCAGTAATTGTTGCTGTAAGAGGACAGGAGTCTCCTAAATTTGAACGTAGATGCCTCAGGTGCTCTAAGGCACCTAAAATACTTTGTCTTTTTTTTTTTTCTATTTATTTTTTTTTAGGCAATGGAGCAAGTCATCCATTGACAGAGTTGATGGATGGACACATCCATGTTGATTCTACCTTCCACCTCACCTGCGCCTTGATGTGAACTGCACTTTGATTTCAGAAAGCCAAAATGACACTTCTTGAATTTTTTCAACAGCAAAATACGCATGTGTACATTAATTTGATCAATACAAAATTGTTGTTAGTCTAGCTAAGATTTTGTGGGTTGCATTGTGAAAAGGTATTCATGTGTATAAATATAAATATATTCCATATATTGGCCTCTCTGCACCTTTTTTGTACCTGCAATCTTGTAAGTTTGGAATCTGAGTTCATCAGGAATTTATCGATAAAGGAAATAGTTCAAAGTGGTTTAACTTTGGTACCAGAGTTCTGGATATACATGAAATACCTTTGCTGCCTCAGTTGACCTCACTGATTCAAGATTACCAGATTGTCTTTTTGTGGTGCATAAAAACGTGAATGCTAAAACCCGAAGATATGTATAACAATTTAAAAAAAGTACAAAAGGAATAGGCAACTATTTCTTTCTTGATTCTCTTCCATTCTACAGCATTCTCCAAAGACAATTACCATACGCAAGCAGTAAGTTAACTAAAACCATCAGTGAAAATATTTTATTATTTTATCTGAAGTAATGTGTAAAAAGAAGAAAATGCATACCTGACAATGAGCGGAGTGACTGAAGCTGGTACAATTGATAGCTAGTAATAAGCTATCTCTGCAATCAGCTGCAACAGACATCACATAGAAGTTGCCTAATCCTGATAATATTCATCTTTTTGAATAGCTTTCTAACGCAGACAGTGTTCTAAAGGAGATGCCGGCATGTCTTTTCCTCCTGTTAGTTTTACATGTAAACTCATTTAGCCTTGAGTACATGAATTATGCTTTTTCACAATCTAGGTCTTTAATGAGGAAAAAAAAAAATCAGGAGAGCAAACTGAGATGCTGCAGACTTGTGTCACAAGAAAGCAATTGGTACTGTGTGAGAAATAGGGACAACTGGTGATATCTTTAGTAGTCACAGAAGATTAAGGAAATAGGGTGATTCAAATGGAAAGAAAAGATTATCTCCTTTTGTAAAACAGTCTTGCACTATATCAGTATTCTCTAGAACCAGTTGACAGGAGCAAATGAGAATCTTGAACTAGATGTTGATAATAGGAAGAGCACAACATTAGAATGTAAAAATTTCTGAAAGCTACTCAAAGCACTTTCATTTATCTACTCATAATGAGTATCCTGGCTGAGTTTTAACATGCTACACTAGGACACTATTAAATATGACATTGTTTGACAAGAACTCTTGAAACAGCTTATGAAATCACAAAACTAATTAAATAACTAAAATAAAATTCTCTATTTCTGAATGTATGTTTGCCAATATACTCTAAACTTTAATGTTACATGTTCTTTATCTGTGCTGATAACTACTTTTAAATTCAAGAACTGCCTTGTACTGAGAAATGCGTGAGTTATTTAGCAAAAGATTCTAAAACTAGAGTTTGAGTTTGTAGTAGAGCAGCTGAAAATAGGAAAGTTTAAATTTCTCTTTCCTGCCTCATGTTTTCCTGCATTATATTTAATGTTTAAAAAAATCTGAGGATCAAATGTTTAATTATATGGTGATGACTCCCTATGAAAACGTGACACTTCTAAATGTTAGAGTGCTCAGATGCTAATCCAAGAGGAAATATTAAAGTGGAAGTAATTGAAATGCTTTTGTGACCAGCAAAAGGAGGAGTTCCATTTCCTGTAAGTAGACACAAGTGAGGTCATCTCTACAAACTAAGCAAAAGAATAACTTCTGTTTCACAGTAGTTGCATCTTACAATGTTCACTATTCAGCCAAGAACTGAAATGAAGTGATTTTGGTCATACAGCAGGTTAATACTGAGGTGGTAGTTCTGGTGGTCTATTTTGACTTGTTATCTAAACAAGACAATTTTTATGTCTTTCTGATTTTAAAGCAGTACTATTAAAAAGTGTTGAAATTTCAGTAATTATCTCTACTCATTATAAAATCATTTAAATGAAGAAGCTTCTGTTCAAAACCTTTTTGGTTCTTAAGGAAAGTGGAAACTTCTCTAAGATTCCACTTATTGTTAGTAGCAAGTGCTTCGCATCTACTCCTATGAAACACTGGGTATCTGACTCCTTTCTGTTGGGATATTCCTGCTACTGTCTGTTCAGGGATAAAAGATTTTAATAGCTTTTGCTTGTATAATGCTAAAATGACTGTCATTGCCTTTATGACTTCATTGTTTTTATGCTTTCTTTTCTTGATAATTTAAAAACTTAATTAATAAAACCTGTAAATGTTATATTGTCTCCTTATCTGAGTTGTCATCATCCATAGCTATGCAACACAATCCTGTATCACTTGAGTAAATGGAGATGCTGATGGCATTAGATTGTCCTCTCAACTGTTTGCTATTACTAGGCCATCAAAACATATTTTTTAATGGATTTGCTGGCAGTCAGCTATTCTGCAAGACACTTAAAGATTTGAGAATTTTGAGTTGAATGTCATATTGTTTGCAGGAAGGTACCTTTCCACCTAGCTGTTTCATCTTCCTCTTTTCATATTTCTGCCTCTTTCTCTGTATATTGTCCTGTTTATTATCTGCAGTTGTTTCTTGCCAGTGTGCTTTACTGCTGCAGGTTGTTTCCATCTTCACCGTTTCTCAGTCCTTTCCTTTTGTTTGCTTCTGTCATCCTATTTCTTGGTTTCTTTTGCATGTTTTTCCCCTGTCTTCGTGTCTCTTATTAGTAAGGCAATCTTATAACTTCTCTTTAGTATAGATAACTTTTTCTTTCTATTCGTTTGTTGAGCATAAGCCAGTTAAACTTTGAAAGCCCAGTGAAAAGCTGTCTGGCCTCTCTTCAGAGCAGAATTATGTAGTGAACTCCAGTAACTGGAAGGAGATACTGCAGAGGAAGTTTTGCGTAGCCAAAGATTTCTCATTAGGAAGTTCCAGGAGGTCATTGCAGATTAGTTTTAAGTAAGATGCAGGTTAGAGATTTTGTTACATGAGTTTCCTGGAGCTTTGACTTGCTGAAGAATCTGTACTGTAGTTAGTGTAGTGTAGGAAATAAAAACATAGTCTTTCTCGTCACAGCTGTCATAAGAAATCATGAGGTTTGTTTCAATGAATTTGATAGTTCTAAATTTTATATGTCTTTTCCATCATCATTATTGAATGACGGCCTGTCCCACCAAGAGATATTTGGATTTTTTCCATTGCAGAAGTGTCTGTTTACAGGCAAGAGAGCATTTTACTCACTAGTGCTTTTTCCCAGGATTAAACAAATATAATTAAAGCTGTGGTTCTGGTGAGTTACGGTTCTTGAATATTCTTTTTCTGCAGAAGTAAATACTTAAGTAAGACACAAAACCATTTCATGCCATTAGGAGTGCCTCATGTCTCTCAGAATATTTATCTTATATTTTAATAGCAAACCTAACATAGATTTGATGTAAATACAGAGAATACATAGCAATATGTTACTGGGAGGTGATACTCTGGTGATGTGTTTAATTTTATAATAAAATCATAATGTCCTAACTTCTGTAAATAACAGACTAAATAGGGCCCATCTTTCCAAGTGGATAAATCTTACAGCTTATTTAGTGACAGGAGACACTTAGCATCCCATGTAAGCTTTTGTTCTCTGGCAGAAAGTATAGTGTTACTTAGAAGTGTCAGACTATATTGCAATCATGTAAGAATCCAATTATCTGGTTTTAACTTTTCCAACCCCCTTTTTTTTTTAATGACTACCCAAGCTGCAGTTGTAATGAGAATTCACAGGCTTACTGCAGCAGATAGATAGACAACAGAATGAACATTTTTATAACTGGGATAAAAGCTGTTGTGTTTCATTACAAGTCCTTCCTATTATCTTTTTTACCTTTAGCAAGGTATGGCAGAATGGAATCCTGTATATAGTAACCTTACCTCAGAGAAGCTTCAAGGAAAACCCCCTTTTTGTTATGTGTATATCTAAAAAATATTTTTATATATATAAACACAAACACTTTTCTATATTTTGTTTACATATTTACTTTTTAGATAGACTTGCTGATACATTTTGGTATGTAGTATTTCCTGGCTACACAATCCCTTTTTCACATTTACATCGAATTTGAGTTAATAGTAACATTAAGGTCAGAGTGTTTCTGTAGCTTAACCATGGAAGCACCTTTTCAAAACTGCATGGTGTCAAAGCAGCTTGACCTTGCATGTAATTACTAATCAAAAGCAGTTGTAGCAGGCAGTTCAGATACTTCCATTGAATGAATGTACCGTATCTTTGTTTTCCTTTACAGGTAACAAACAAGGTCACAGTAACTGGTGAAGGAGAAAGCATTTACCAAACTTCTCAGGCCTAAACTTTTTCCTTATATTGCTGCAAAGCTGAAAATAAAATGTTAGAGTAGTTTTTAAAAAACAGTTTTCTCCACTCCAGAAATACTAGGCTTGCTCTGTATCACTGTAGACTTCCATGTGTGCTACTCACAGTTTGGGGTGAGCTGCTGCCATCAAAACCAATTGATTAGCCCTACTCCTGAACTCTTCCCCAAGATCTTTGTGGGACAGTACAGGGGAAAGGCTGTGGATCATTCTGTGATGGTTGTCTAGTTCCAGCCACTATCTCTTCCTGAAGACTTAAGGCCTCTCATTTGACATGAGCTTGCATGTGCCACTGTGACGGAAAGCGGACTCTTTAGTCCTTTGGAAATCAGCCCACTGAAAATGTGCCACCACCAGAAGGGCTTGTCCAGTACAGTGTTTGTTCCTTGTTTTCCATCTCAAGGATCCTGAGAAAATAAAGCACCAGAAGTGGACTGGCCTGCTATTCCTGATACAGTTAGTTCATCCTATAGCCTGACAGTGAAAGTTCTCTGGAAAACAGGGTAGTTGAGAGAAGGCTAAGTATCAAGTGAATTATACTCTTTACAAGAAATTGTAAAAGCAGATCTCACATATGTTGAATAGGTAAAAAGACAAATTCTGCTGTTAAGTTCACTGAAAGTGACAGTCTTATAACAAATCTTACATATTTGTAAACACTGGATGTTTGGAATATTGATATTTTATAAATATATCACACTGTTTAAAGTATAATGATAAATATTTGGTACAGGGCACATACTTAGGTAATAATGGACATAGTAAACATTAGCAGATGTCAAGGACAGGTTAAATGCCATGGAAGTTGCCCTGCTGGGGCCGAGCCTGTCATCCTCAAAAATTACAGGTCACAACAAAATGAATGTAAATTTCTTCGTATTGATGTGTTTTGGGAGACTGGTTTTAGGATTTTATGTTAAGAATTTAAGTTAAGCATTTATGAGCTATGTTTCATAAAGATTTATAGATTTATAGTTCAATATGTTTTTAAAATAATTTATGGTTTGGTGTATAATGCACATATGGTTAGTGTAGAATAGACATGTATGTATTGCAGTGGCTATAAATTTTAGAAGTCCAAAATTCTTTCTCCAGAACAGAAGCAAAGGAGTTATTTTATGCTGGAGAGTACTGAATTTTATTTAATGTGATTTGGAAAAAGCTGTAATTGATGAACTGTCCACCTTTTTGATCATAGGCTAGAGAAAGAAACAGGGAAGCAAGAAACTAAATTCAGAAAGTTACTAGTACTCCACCTTCCAAGAGAATGCCCGAACAGCCAGACTGCAGATTAATATTAGGTAGGTTCACTCAAACCAGTCTGTTCATGCTGGATGATGGTGCAGCAAAGAATAAAAGATTTAGATATAACAGGGAACATAACATTGACTTGATGATCTTAAAGGTCTTTTCCAACCTAGCTGATTCGGTGATTCTATGATTGTAGTATAATCAGAAAAGGACTTCGGAGAGAAAGTATATCCACTGACCTTGAGATGTTTAGTAGGGACTGACTCATGTCCATTCTTCTGAAGCCTGAGACTCTTTGGATAGATAAATTCATCCCAGCTGCATGTAAGATGGATTATACCATGGTATAGCAGCTACTTCAGAACACTTTGCACTTTCACGACATAGGCTTCTTTGTTCTTGAACTGTTTACCTCTTGAATGCTTCATGATGGCATCACTATATTTATACAAGCCATTGGTTTGAAGTAATTGCCTAGGCATGATGCTGCTGTAACCGTCACTGTTGGTGAAGCTGTGATCCCAGAGAGTTTATTTAGGGTTATTCTGGTTTATGGGATACAGCAGCATGAGCTAACAGGAAATGTAATTTGGCATCTGTGATTGTGTTGTACTGCAAAATTTGGAGAAAACAGCCGTTTTGCCAGGGATGATTCTCTTTGCCTGTTTGCTTTCATCAAGTGTCAGCCCTCACCACACAGAATGTTGGTTGAGAAATTTGAACTAGATTGTCTCATTGAGATGAGATCAGGATTGTGTTTAGAATTCTTCTGCGTAGAAGCTTAGGATATCTGACACTGGCTCTTCCATTTTCTGGGCACCTGTCCCTGTTGAATAGAGCCTGCAACCCCCCAGCTCATACCTGACGAATGACTTCAGCCTGAGTCAAATGTGAGTCTTTTCATAGTCAACTGTAGAAAATATATCCACAAATCACCTGTATTGAAAACAACCAAGCTTATAGGGAATATGTTCAAGAGGAGTTCCCATCCGTCTTGGGGTATTAGGTAGTGTCTGTTTATATAGCTTCCTCTACATAATGTTTATAATTGTGGCAGTTGCAGTGCAGATTTGTGATCTGCCAAGGAAGACTTGTACATTGTATAGGTAGAACTTATTTTAATGACTTGAATTTGTGATCTGCCAAGGAAGAATGTACATTGTATAGGTAGGACTTCTTTTAATGACTTGAATTCCAACATAGACAGGATAACATGCTTTGCTGTTCCTGAGATGTCATCGTTTTCAGTCTCAGAATGCCAATCTATATTGCAATGGGTGCTACTTATGCCCTGCTCCCTGCTAGACGTGACAGCTATTCCCTGATAACTGAGCCAGTACAGAGACAACAACTCAGTCTTGAACTCGTGTAGGTAGAAATGAATTGTGCCTTTACTCACCTTACCATGAAACAGAGGACTTGGAGAGGTGTGTGGGGTGCCAGAATCTCCAGTACTATATTTATGACAAATTTTGGAAACACCACAGCTTCATCTTGCCCAGTAGTCTGTCTTTGATAGTGGCTCACAAGAAGTGCCTAGGGAAGAATAATGAGAGGAAACATTTAGCTTTTTGTGATATTTCCAAAATATTCTCCTTCACTCTATGCATATTTCAAGGATTATCAGAGCTGGATGCCATGCCTTTTTATGTGAGTTTTAGACTGATTCCTCTTCCATGAGTTGTTTCACCCTGCTTTTTCAATCTGGCTAAATTCTTAGCACAAGGACTGTCTTGAGGCATCATTGCATTTGATGCTCCTACTCTTTGCTCTGAAATAATACTCTGCTGCGGCATGTTTTCGCTATTTTTGTACTCCAGCAAGTGAAGGAAGTCAGGCCCTGGGCCTGGAGTTTGGTCAAAGAATCCTCCTTTAGTCAGTAAATTTTCTACCATCCCCTGGAAGTTAAACTGTAATTCTGTTTTAGTCATTTGCAAAGTATGTTTCTGCTAGAAGGACTAGCATGTAGAGATTGGATACTGGTGAGCCATGGTCTGAAATGTGATCAGAGTTAGTGGAGGCAATGATACCAAGTATTTCAGTTCCAAGTAGCTGGACTCTGTTTCCCAGGCTTGGCATCTTGAAGCACACAGTGAAAGAGCAATGCTGCAGTTTTCTATGTGGATATCTAGACTGGAGTCATTCTATGGCAGATCACATATATAAATAACTTGGATGTTGCTTTGTCTAGGACTGCATGCTGGCTGGTGGTAAATGACCATCTGATTCTAAGAGTGATGGCAGAAGTAATTTTAGGGTTAGTGGTCTGCATGTTTTGTTTTTTTCTTTTGCTTGTTTGTTTTTCTTTTCTGCACATGAAGGAGGAAAAGAGAAACAAAGAACTCTTTTGTGTCAGCTGCGTGAGAGGCACTGGTTGTTATAACAGCTATTTGTGTTTTTATGGTCTACCTTGAATAAATCAAAAAGTTGAGCTGCTTTTGATGTCTTCTGGAAAAAAACAGATTAGACCCTTGAGATCAGCAGTAAAGTGCCATTCCTCTTCACTAAAAAGTCCTTCACACTGTCCTAAAATGCTACTTCTGCCAGTAGTGTGTACTTACCAGCCCTGAACCACATCATGCCTGGGAGAGCGGGCTGACTATGGGAAAGTTACCAGAACATAAAAATGTGAGTAGATGTTTATTGAGGTTTTGTGGTGGGCTTTTAGCCAGCTTACATGTCTTTCTCTCTTGTTCTTCATTCTTCTTGGTTGGATACTCTTATATTGTGAAGTTGTATTGGGCATTACTACCTCTTCATGTATTTTCACATCTGTGGGTATAAATTACTGTCTCATTTTGCAGTGTGGCAGTGTGAGGAACAGAGAAGGCCATGATACTGTTCAGCAGTATCTGAAACACAGACCAGAATGCTGCTTTGGTTTCAACTGGAAAGCATAGCACCATATGAGCTAATAAATCATCTTCCAGCCTAGCTGTGAATACATAAAACCAAAGGGATAGCTACCATACAATCAGCACTGACTGTGGTCTTCCATTTCAGTCATTGAAATCAAGGTGATCAGATTTGAGAACTCCTTCAATGAGAAAAGGCAGAACTGAAGCAGGCTTGGTTTTTCTTCCATATTTCCTCTTCATGTTTTTATCCTCTTTGCCTCTCCCCATAAAAGGGGGAAGGGCTGTATTATCATCTCCTGATATTGCTTGTTTTTGTTTGCCTTTCCAGTCATCTTTCTTGTGTATTTGACAGGATGTTTTGCCTATTTGCAATCTTCTATCTTGTTAATATCTTCTGCTTATTTTGTTCTTTGGCAAGCTGTTCCTTGGAGGCCTACCGCATCTACACATTTCTTCATTTGTCCCTTTGGTGGTCATGTTGCTTACATATTTACATGAAATATTTATACATTATATCTGGCTGTGTCATCACAGTGTTATAAAATACCTGCACGCTGGTTTTGATTAGTGTCTTAGTACACTTTTTGCAGTACATTTACTTTACACCTCTGTTTACAGTAGTTTTAGTACCCATTTGGCAAACTAATAATAATTATACCCTGATTAGAACGCTTAAAATTTCCAGGTGTTACAGGTGTCTGTTTTAGCTACCGTTATCATTGTATCAGGATGAGTTAGAGGTACATAAGCTCTTCCATGCCTCATCCTTTGTATTCAGTAGTTTACCCTGCCAAGGATTTTCTCAGAATCCTTTCAAAGTTCCAAAGCTGTATTTGAATTCCAGGCTGGAATTGGAATCAGGATGTTAATATGTCTGTTTTCTTGCCCAAACCTTATGGGTTTCAGTTGTTTGTGGTTTTGTGGTTTGGTTGGGGTTTTTTGTTGGGGGTGGGGGGAGGGGAAAGGGGAAGAGCAGTAAGTAGGAAAATGGTTCCTCATACAGCATTTGTCTGGGTTTTGCAGAAAAATGGAGGATAGAATTACTCAGCCCTTCAGATTATTTTACATGGCAGCTTCTGTTACCAGGAAATCAAAAGGGCGTCACCATGTCTGTCCAAATGGTTAAAAGGCTCCCAAGTAGTTCTGTCAGGCTGAGTCTATGCTGTGTTCAAACCACATTGGCAGAACTGTTAAAAAAGATAGTAAACTTAAGTATTTGTAGAATGACTCTTGTTAATTCCATTTGCATTTTTAGTAACCAGTTTGTTATTACAGAGGAATACAGGATTGATGCTGCATTTGTTTGGCAGAGCAGATTTCCTCAGAGTGTTTTAAAGTCAACTTCCATGTACTTACTGAGTGTGGCAGAGATTTGTGAGCTTGCTTACATTGTGAATGTACATCTAGAAAGTACCTAAGAAAAGAAATGGAGAAAGTTCCTCTATATGTATGTATTGCTTAAATGCATATGCAGATCATTGACAAGTTTCTTTGCTAAAAGAATGATGAATGCCTAAATCACCATGGATAGGTTGCCAAAATTGATTTCAGAATTCCTTGCACTGGCTCATTAAATAGGTAAATTAACCTGAAGAAAGTAGCATGTTCATTTACATTAATAATTCTAATTACAATAGAAGCTATTTCACTTCCATAGAATTTTATTTCATATAGTATCCTCTTCTGCCTTTCTGTAAACTATAAGCTGCCTCTTTTTAAAGACTTTCCATAGTTTAGTGTGTACCTATCCCATGTAAACCTGAACATTTAAGCTTTCAATTTTCTCTCATTTGACTTAGGAACTTCTGACTAGTTTCTAACACTTCAGAAATTATCTTCCTGTCAAAAGTTGACAGTTTCCAAGCTTCATTTTAATACTGCTACCACTTTGATACTTGTTCTTTAATTCTCAGAAAATTGGATGCTACAATAAAGCCTTCTTTGCATTGTCAGTCTTTAGCATTGTCATGTGTAATTTCTCTTCTTTGATGCATCTGAGAGTTTTAGATGCAGCTTTTTGACATTGTTGTTGTTGTACCCTGAGAAGGAAAAAATGAGATAAATTCTGACATTTCTGAAGTATGTGTCATGAAGGCAAAGCAGCCTTCAGAAGAACCAGATAAAGCAAAGAATTGTATACTTTTGACTTGGAATCTGGCTAGATATTTTTCCTTTAAAAATTTAGATCAGCCTTTTGAGCAGTCCCAGTTTAAGTTTCATTCTGGATGTATGACATCATGTGTCCCTGCACATGGACAATTACATCAATAAAAATGTTCTTGTTGGTTATAGGTTCCTCAGATTCCCAGAAACCTTTCAAGAGATTTTCTAACTGGAAGCTTAAGAAACTAAGCAGTCATGGCACAAGCAGTAGGGTACTGAAAAGACAAACAGATGGCTAAAACAAAGAATAGGAATACATGCTAAATTTTTGCAGTGGAGAAACACTGTCTTTGGAGATCTGCAGCAGTCTGTGCTGAGACCTGTTCACATAACACAGGTCCTGCACAATGCACGTGACTTGTACTATCATAGAAAAGACCTTGAAAAAGGGCTGTGCAGGGGTATAGAGGTCTGATATTTCAAAAGAAGAAAGAATTAGAATCAATTGAAGAGTTTCAGAAGGACCTTGTGTTGCTGAGTGAGATGAGACAGAAAATGGCAAATGAAATCCAGGTTGCAGAAATGTGAGGTATGTTAGGCTAGACTAGACTAGACTAGACTAGACTAGAATAGAATAGCTCAGTTGGAAGGGACCATCAACGATCATCTAGTCTAACTGCCATGTTTTCTTTTTGAAAGACAAAGTCCCTCAGGATGTTTCTTTAATACTTTCTTCCTTGCATCAAAATAACATTAAATCAGTCTAAGAGATTCGCCTCCTTGTGTTCTTTGTTGGTCTAGCACTTCTCAATAGCTCCATATTGTTAAATACTGAACATCAAAAAGGTGTTAATTCTTTACCTTTGCATGTGTAAGCCTTGCAGAAAGTTTCTCAAACTTTTCATTTCCACTGTGGGAAGTAGGTTCTGTTGTTTCAGCATAGCTTTTGTCCTAACATACGTGACATCCTGTTTTAACCTGCTGTGATACCAGCATTTTACTGATACTTGAGTGACCTCAGTAGTTGTGTTCTTTCACACGTCACCTCAGACATCTTGCCGTAAAGTCACATATCAAGCACTGCATCATTCCCAAAATCTGTGGTTACTTTTATAATGGAACTTTTCAAACCACCACTGTTCAGTTGATGGTTGGGTAGTGCATGCCATCAGCTGTTGTTGAATATCTAAGGGAGTTCTTCAAAGGCAGTGGTTTCTAGTCTATACATACATTAGGTAGAAAAGGCAGGTCTTTTCTACGTATGTCTCTGTATCTGAAAGGAACTGATTGAAGGTGGCAGTGGTAGAAAACTGGCAGTGGGTATGTCTGTCTCATGCAATGGTAGCGGGCCAGGGAATAGAGCAAGGAAGGACTTAAATCTTTTGTGATTTGCATAAATGCATTTGTGAATTGGAACACATTTGTAAAAGGAACACCATTTCTGGTAAGGACAATTTTTCCCCTTGGTTTTGAAAGCTACAATCATGAGAAGGAGCTTCAAAAATGCAGCTAAGCAAGAACATCAGTGTAAAGATGGGATTGGAGGTAGGACAGCCCTTTCAGTTGAGAAACCATGGAAGATGTTGGATAAGGGTAAAAAGAACATTGGAGATAAGCTTTGTTTCTCTGCCTGGCTACAATGTGCTGTGTCTGTGAAAGCTGATAGGAGAATTCCACACGTAATGCTGAATTAGAGTTTCACAGACAGGAACTTGATGAAAAGAGAATTTATTTTTCTGTCTTGAATTAAGTCCTATGGTAAAAAGCTGTAAAATCATCTACTTCAGTGACAGATGCATGGTAGACAGTGAATATTTTGGTTTTACGGTACATTTTTTTGCGTATTTTTTTAAAAGATTTGAAGCAGTTGAGAAGTAAACATGACATGACCAAATTTTGTCTCAAATGGTGTTCAATAGCTACTCATCAAATCAGATTTTAACTTGGAAAGTAAAATTTAGTTTATAGACAATGGAAGATAATACATGATTTACAATTTGGGAAATTTCAATGAATTTTAGAAAAATCTTTTCTAAGAACTTAAATACATTTCTAAGGAGACTGCTTGTTTTCTCGTTATTTTCAAAAATAAAAGAAGTTGATGACATAGTGTAGCTATGTAGAGTCCTGGTGTTTCTTTAGTTGTTGCTATACTAGGACCTAGATTCTAGCTATTAAGGCAGTGAGAGAACTCTGGCAAGAGGATTGATATGGTACACCAGGACTTCATTTTTTGCCCTAAACTTATCTGGAACTTACCTGCTTCTACTTTATAGACTGATGGCAGTTCTTTCAGGCAGAACAACTGGCACATCCACAGTTTTCTCTGATTGGGCCCTTTCTGTTTCTTTAGGGCTGCTATAAGGAAAATAGAAAACATGCGGCAATGGGCTGTAGCAGCCAAATTCTCTCAATTTCTATAGTTTGAGTAATTTATTAAAGTTTTTAGCTTTAACTGCTTTTAAGTCATAAATATTTCAAAGCATGCTGATTTGTAAAACTTTCTTTTGGAGTTTTTTTTAGTGTAAATTTTCAGTGGCTTCATAAGCTTCCTTCCTGTTATAAGGATTTTATAATCAGTATCTTCCTTAATTTAATTATTCTTTAACTTATTAAGTGAAACATTGAGGTTTTTATATAGTTTATGCAAAAGGCTATTGTTTCTGATTATTACCGCAGACTAACCAGTGTGCTAAGCTAGATAGATAGATAATACACTAGACAGACTTTGGCAATTTCATTTACAATATTATACTTTATATTTTTCTTACTAGAATTATTCGTGATAAGAATTGTCTTAACAGTTCTGTAGAAGGCAGGATTGTCTAATGACTGCAAACATTCTGCCTTAAATTAAATTTGCCTTTTCTCTTAAGACTGAATGATAGTCTCACAGTGGCTAAGAAGAAGCAAGATGACTAAGACATCCATCTATAACAAAAAGTTACAAATCTTTCCAAAGGCAGGTCACCTAGTCTGTCATAACTGAGATGGACCCAACTCCCTGAAAAACTTCCACGATTCATTCAGAAAGACATTAATTTGGGGAATTCAATGTTTTCTCACAAGGACGATATTTATGGAACCTCGCTAAAGCAGGTGAAAGTAAGAATTATAATTAATTACGTGTAATTGGTTTAGGAATGAGGTGAGGTTTGTTATTACATTGTTACAGATGGTGCATTGCAGTCTACTGAATACAGGGAAGCATTTGTCAGAGGTAGTATAGCTCATAGTTTGAAATTATTATTGGTTCTGAGGGAGCAACACAGAACCGTCACTGTGTTGACAGTTGAAAACTACTGTTTCAGAAAGACAAAAAACTCACACCACACCTCATTTATGCTTAGTTATCTTCTGTGAACACAAAACAAGTATAAGGGTTGGTTGGTCGCTAGAGTTTTTTTAAATTTAGTTCATGAGAAATTGACACACTATTAGCTGCCATATGTGTCCATCTGTTTGTCTTGCTACTTTTTAGCTCATCTTGCTAATTGGGTCCTTTGCTCTCCCCTGGATCTTTTCCCTGGGCCTACACAGAATAAGCAGGTCATTTTATATGGCATTTCCAGTAAGAGTATTTGAAAAAAAAATGATTTTAAGGTAGTTATATTTTTCATAGATGAATATAAGTAAAGATGTTAATTTTAGTGGTTACTAAGCATAGAATTGGGACTATGAATCTATGGTTGTCATATTTCTTAATATGCCATATTAAAATTTATAGAGCCCAAAATATTTTGTCAATTATGTTGATTTTTTTTTAATTATAAATGAGTGTATAACACTCATGTGTAAGTAAATATGAATTATGTTGACATATTTCCTCCATATTTTTTGGTAAGCCGTAAAATGATTAGCAGATGCTAATTACCTGCTTGTCTTTACTAGAAGAAGAAGATTTAAAATAGAGTTGTTTTAGAATGTATAGACCGTATGCAAGTCATTGTTCCAAATATTGATGATTGTTTGAAAAGAAAGCAAGCTATCTATCTAAGGTATAGGCTTACTTTAAGAATATGCTGCAAGTAGAAATAATAATACAAAACAAACAAACCCCACTGATGTAATTGATGAGACCATACTAATATATTTGGTGTATCTTTTTGAAGATTGTCTTGCCAGATATGGACCAAACAGGTAACTAAATGGACTGCAGTTCTGTGAAAATTTAGATTTATGCTTATACTTATGTTTGCCAGTGATGCCACTGCAATGTTGGAAGTACAAAAAACACGTAGTCTAATTCATGCGCATGTATCTGCAGGACTCTGGCTTGAGAATCCAGTTTTGTCACTGTGAGTAATCTGGAGTAAAACAGTGTAACAACTAAGGTTTTCTAATGAGTTTTAGACTTATTTAATGCATCTGTGGATGTTAAAACTGTTTAAAATTTCAGGTGTGTGATCTATGGTGTTTTATCTGGCCTAAAGTGTAAGTAACAACGTGTGGTATGGATAGACAGAGCTGTTTGGTTTACTTAGGAAAAAAATCTGATAGAATGCTTCAAATCTTAGAGGGCATACACATAAACCAGATGTTTTCTTTTTTTCATACTTTTTATGTATGCATAAAAAGAGAGAATGTAGACTGGGTAGTCAGAAATCAACTTCTTTAAAGTCCATATCACAATGCCTACATATAATGCTTAGTGCAGACCATTTAATGTATATGTTTCTATCCCAATCCATGTCTGTTTGATTAAAATATATAGATATATAATATTGGTCCTTATGTGACTTGTTCATTCGAAGCCATGGTTTGAGGATTAACAAAGTATCTATCCAAGAGTTCCCACATAGTTATCTCAGAATATTTGAACATGAGTGAAGAAACACCATCACCACCACCAATTTTGTTAATAGAAGGCAGCTGTTACTTGCTAGAGAACCACTGACTGGCAATGAGAGGTGTATTAAATCTGTTCTCTTGCAGTGAAATACAAGGGAAGAATACTAGATCATTGCAATATATGAGGATATAAAATGCTACTTGAGCAAAGAGAAACAATTAAATACAGAATAATCTCTCCTTATTGGTCTCTCCTCTAGAGGTCACATTGTAAGATTAAATGGGTGTACTGATTTCCTGTATCATCTTTGGGAACTTGTTACTGGAAAATGTTCAGTGTATACTGACCTGACTTGTTGCTCACAGCTAGTTTTCCAAATCATGGAATCATCATAGAATGGTTTAGGAAGGAACCTTAAAGCTTATTTAATTCCACCCTCTTTGCCATGGGCAAGGACACATTCCAGTAGACCAGATTGCTCAAGGCCCTATCCAGCCTGGCCTTGAAGAATTCCGGGGATGGGGCATCCACAACTTCTCTGGGCAATTTGTTCCAGTGTCTCAATGCCCTTACAGTAAAGAAATTCTTCCTAATATCTCCTCTAAATCTACCTTCTTTCAGGTTTAAAGGCCATGCTCCTTAACCTGTAATTTCCATGTTAAGCATCAAGAGCAGAAGAGAGATCTGCCTATAGCAGATTTGCTGCTGAAACAGCATCCTCAGAATGTGCCTTCTTTGTTCAGGGTCTGTCTCTTGGCAGCAGTGAGTTTCTCTATTAGTTGATCTCAGAATAACTTTCTTACAGTACTTTTCCACCTGCTGTTGTCCTGGTCTCTCAGTATATGGCCTTCACATGAAGCATCATTAAAATCTGCCCAAAGGACTGAAGAACTTCCCTAGCAACAGTCCAAGCACATTTTCATTCAGCTCCTTCCAAACAGTTTCTGAATATGCAACAAGAAGGTGAGTCATTGTCTTTGCATTTTCACAGTCACTTGGCTATCCATGTCACTGCAGGAAGAGTATACCAGTGCGCTGCTGGATGCTGAATATCACAGATGCAACACTCAGCTTTTTCTTCCCTGACTTCCCAGTCTTCAGCTAACGACATATTCAGGGACCCCATCATGAAAATTAGCATGGCTGGGCACAACTAGCCCTGCATGTCAAAGTGCCAATCCCTCGATGATTCAGTCTTAAAAATTTAAAAATACAAGTATCCAAAAATACTTCTCTTCCTGTACCATTCTCTGGTGAAAACCCGAATATAATATTGGCCAGAACTCTTCTTCCTGAACTATTTCAATAGCCTAAAAGAACACCATCCCTTTTGTTTGCTCTCTCCTGTGGCAACCAGTAGCGAGAGACTTGTGGGGGTATTTTGGGAGATAACTATATATAGTGTCACATACACCCACGTATGTATCAGGCTGTATGTCTGTTTTTAGAATGCAGCTTCTTCATTCATTATTTTTTCTTTTTTTTGGGTTACATTATAAAAGGCAGTCAAGGTGTATTAAGTTGTATAAGAAAGCAGAACTGCTAGTTAGTGTAAGTAAACAAATATGTCCTTGACTTTAGAAAAAGCTTAAAATCTAAGCACATCAAGCACAGTTAATCAGGAAAGAGAAGTATGTTAAGTATCTACTAGAGCTTGTTCGAGTATATAAGAATTAAGTGGTGTGGTATTGATTTTTCTTTTTCTTTTTCTTTTTCTTTTTCTTTTTCTTTTTCTTTTTCTTTTTCTTTTAGTTTTCTTCCTCTTTTTCTTTTTCTTTCTCTTTTTCTTTCTTAATTTTTTTCCCCCAAGCCCAGAATCATATTCTAAGGATTCCCTGTAAGAATCACAATTAACAAAAAAAAATAAAAAAAGCCTCAAAAGTACATCAAGGATACTTAGAAAATGCTACAAACAGTACAGATAGTTGTACTGGGTGCGCAGGTAATTTTACTGTGAATAAAAGGGTCCATTCTCTTTTGTACAATAGCTGATCCGGACAACACACATTTACATGATTTGAGTGCTTACCTACTCTGATGGATTAAAAACCGAAAATATAACAGAGTAGGTCAGAGGCTGTCAGACACCTTTATCTTAAGGAATGGTTGGTGAATTTCTGGAAGCTGTTTCCTGCTGGAGGGGCTGATCTGTGACTTGGCTTTATATTTGGTACTGCAACTGTTTTCTAGCAGCTGAGGGACTGGGTGTTTGACTGCACAGCTAAGAACAGCCTGCTTACGTAGCATAGTTGTCCAGGCAGTAATGAGATGATCATACAAAGTAGGATGCAGCTGTTCTCACTTTAGCTGGTGCAAAGCCAACTAAGCATGAGGAGTAAAGAGGTGAAGTAAAATGTTCTCAATAAATAACAGAGAAAAGGGCTTTCAATCATAACATCTGTTACTTTGACTGGTAATTCATTATGAATCACAAGTTCAGTAAAGAAGAAACTTAGGCATTTGTTGATAATGTTTATTACTAAAATCAAACTAATTGTCTCCTGTTTTGTACAATAAGAGCAGCTGACTAGAGCCTACTTCATTTTGTTGCCTGTTTATGTACTTGGCTTTTCTTTACTTTTTTCAGAATAGCCTGTCAGAATGGGATGCCCAATTATAATAAACATTGCTCCAAAAGTATTCCAGAAAGAATACTTTTAATTTGTGTTTAATTCAGCTCTTTATTTTCCAAGTATATTCTAACTTTGCTTAATAAGGCAAGGTGGCAGATTCTTAAAGGCTGTCAAAATTACTGGTTTACATCTGTCAATTTTGAGACAGAGGTTTTACTATGATTACTCTGTGGTTGCCTACCGCTCAGCTTCCTGGATAACCCTTCAAAATAATAGGTAATTACACTGTTCCCATACCTAATTTATGCATTTCAATCAAACAAAAAATAGGTTATGGTCCATTCCCTAGTTGATTATAGCTTCTTCTATATTAAAAGGGCTACAACTTACAATTCACTTGCTTATGCCAGATGGCAAGTTCCTAATTAAATACACTTCTCATGTGACTAATTTTTCTGCTTGCATTTTGGCAAAGCTAAAATCTCAGTAGGGTCAACAGATTGTTGGGGTATATTATTAACATTAATAATTGTTATTTTTCAGTCTTTGTAGTGAATGGTAGCTCAAAAAAGATCCGATGGATCAAGGGCTGTGACTTAACCTTGGTACTAAGGTTCTATTTCAATACAAGTTCAGAATTTCAAACCAGATTCTTACAGGTTATTTGCTCTACATTTCTACTCTTGCTCTTTAAAGGCTGTTTGAGTTTCTTCCACAGAATGCTGGAGCACAAATTGCTGTTTTATTTTGGTGGTTGGTGAGAAAAATTGTTTGTCCTTTCTCTGCTTCCTTCATATGGGCCTTCCTTGTTGTCTTCCTAGAACACCAGAACGGGTAAAAACTCCTGAAGATCTCAGCTAAATGCTGAGCTTCTATGATCTCCCTAATGAGCCCAATCATCTTGATCCAGAAAAGTAACTCTAGCTTAAGTACATAAGTCTGGCATTCTTAAATATGGTTCAGTACAGAGTCTCCATGGAGTGAACTTAAAACAATGATCAATTAGATTATATTTTTAAATGTAAATGCATTTTGTTAACCAAACATTGTCCAGGTCTTAAAGGTAAGGAATTCTTTCTATGAACTGTTTTGTTGAGTTGGCTCTGTATCTGTGTGGTATGGGTCTAAACTGATTGTAGCAGTCAAGAAGTGAGGGGCTCGGACTCAGTTCTGGAGGGAAAAATGGAAACACTACAAAATACTGTATACTTCTAGTTTCCAAAATAATAGCTAATGTGTATGTGGTTTGAGCTGCTTTACTTTGTAGCACTGAAAATGCTTTTTATTGTGCCATTTCTCCCCCAGCCTATTGTTGGTATTTTAAAATGCTAAGGCCTTTTTCTCTGACATTCTTTTAGTGAGTCATAGGGTGTAGTATGAATGAGTGCAAAATTAGGATTAATCTACTTCAGAACAGTTTTACAATGGTAATTTGTGAAATGGAAAATCGTTAATCATTTGGTGTTTTATAGCATGGCTTTAAAGGAAAAGTAAAATGATTTGGGAACCTGGCTTTTTCTTGGCTACCCATAAAACCACAGGATAATCAATATTGGACAAAAGCTTTTCCTACACTGTCTGCAAGAAATGTTTTCATGCAGTAACAGGAGAAAGAGGCCTGATTTCAGAGAACACATAATTTGGTTACAATATGTCATATACTGTGCAAACTGCTGAAGAAAAATGTATCCTTTTGTCCATTAGCTAATTCATCCTACTGCATATGATGCTAATGTAAACAGGTGGATAAGGTAGATTGTGTAACTTTGGGGCCTTTTATTTTTCTTACTTGCTGTGTTCCATTAATAAAGAGCGACTGAATCAGATAAGATCTCATGGAAGCAGAGGAGGTTGTTCATTGCTTAAGAACATTGAAAAATACTCTAGAAAATACAATTTCTAAGAACACAGGGAATAAAAAGCAAGAGAGAAACACAGTAAGGGTCTAGGAGCCTGCAGCTCCAGAGGAACAGTCAAGAGGAGAAATTGCTGTGAAGGCCACGGAGCTGCAAGTCAGATTTCACAGATAAAATAGAAACCTCCTTGATTCTGGAGGAAACTTTAGAGCTTTCAGCAACTCATAAAATTACTGAGGGGACAGACATCAGGTCTGAAAGCAAGAATTGTCTTTGGGCAAGGATTCTCTTTGAACAAAGAGAAATGGGCAGAATGACCTCTTCATAAGCTTTCTTCTATTTATATTCTGCTTTACCTGGCTCCTTCCAGGCCCTCTATTTAAAAATAAATAAAAAGATACTTAATAGTGTTACTGACTTTGAGGAGCTCACTGTAAGGGAAAGTTTTAAGCAGATCCACTTGAAAGTTCTGGTTTATGTATGTGAATATAAAGACAAATTATTTAGAAATCGATCGTGTAAACTCATGTAATTTTCTTATACACCTGAAGCCTTAATTATTCCTGTTGTACTGTTACACTGAGTATTCATGACAACATGTGAACATAAGTAATCATATAAAATTAAAATATTTAAAACTTTTATTGTTAAATAAAATTTGGGATATAGATTCTGTATATGCTTGTTTTGCTCATTCATTGATTTTACTAACATCCTAATTTCTCTTGGAGGAAGATTTAATTAGGTAAATGACCACATTTTATGTATTAGCTAAAATATACCTTTGGGTTAATGCCTTCTTCACTTTTACTTGTTTTCTTCTGTTTTCTTCTGTTAGCTTTTGAATTGTAGTTGATTTTTGGAAGTACTTCTGAGATTTTGGAAGCTGAACCTGTGCAACAAAAGAAATTAAAGAAGTCCTAAATTTCTCTTTAGGGCTCATAACAAATTATTATGAATGTACTCATTTAATTTATATAAGTCAAGCAGCCAGTCTTACTCACTCTTTCTCTTTGAGCATCCATGCTGGTGTGTAGTATGACCATTCCACGACAACTTTTTCCAGTTGTTTAACAGGGAGAAATCACTGCTAATAAACTATAGTGTATTAGCACCGTATCATTTTCTACTAAATATTTAACCAGCGTTCCATCTTTTTATGAATTATCAATGACTGCAGTTTTAAGAAAATTAAGCTAATGCAGGTTCTTCTTGTGGTAATAATTGGAATGTCATTTGCTCCAAATATAAAATTGCAGTCCACTAAAACTTTCTGGGCACCGAGTCTGCCAGGGAATGAGCTCTGGGACCATGGTTCCTGTTATCATGGCTTGGACCCTGGAATACTGTAATTTTCATATTTCCACTTCTTTTTTCCTCCCCCTCTCATGCTGCCATTCTTTCTGGGAAGATGCATGGCTAATACTAAATGAAAAACTATTCTAACTGAGGAACTTAGACACTGAATCACAGTATTTAAACAGTTTTAGCTGCTTTTACATGTTTTTTATTATAGATACAGATTACATATACCTGCTTTATTACGGTAGAATTATGTTACTGAAAAATAACATTGAATCATAAAAGGAAAGGGAGGGCTTTTGTATATCTCTCGATCAGTTATACTTCTGATATATCTGTGAGTAGGAAACAAGAAAAATGAAAGGAGATAAAAGAAATAGGAAGAAAACAAAAGAAAGTGATAAACTCATCATATTCTTTAGGGTTTGTATTTGTATCAACATTTTTGCAATATGAGAATATGGGTACAGATGCAGAGCTTCCAAGACCTATGAAACCTATTCTACCATGGAGGGCTTCCTGTTTTATACGGCCACCTGTACTGGGTGGCAGCCATATGTTTCACTTGAGTTCTTTAGAGTTCAGATATCTCAGGGCAGAAGACTAGATTATCCCATTCTGGATGTTTAGTGAGTTTGGGGTTTTTGCTTTTGTTTTTACTAAAGAACGAATGATGTAAAAGGAAATGATATGACCAAAGAAAATGAAACATGGTTCTCTGTTAGTTGTCAGTATTGTTGGCATCTGTTACAGAAGTAATTTGACATACTGTACACAATACAACTGTAAATACACTGTTCTCCTGTCACATCTATTCCAGTTCAGCTGTCAGGCTCATCGTCACAGAGTACAGCAGGGAGTACTAAGTACACAAGTAGCTTTTCACTTGATGCCTCACTACTTAAACTCTTTAAAGGATCATACAGAATTAAACACACAGAAATGAAATGGTTTTTAATCAAATTGTCTGAAGATGCAATCCCAGCAGAAGATCACATTTAACACACACCCTCCAAAAAAACCAACTAGCCCTCTGTGACAGTTTGAATCTGTTATACAAAATCATTTTGTGCCTATGTTAATTTGAAGAGAGAGAGAGAGCAGAGCAGGGGAACAGGAGATAAAAAGCGTTTCTGTTCTGGAGTCACTGAACATACTGGGGAGGAAAGTCATAGAATCATAGAATAGTTAGGGTTGGAAAGGACCCTTAAGATCATCTAGTTCCAAGCCCCCTGCTATGAGCAGGGACACCTCGCACTAAACCATGTTGCCCAAGGCTCTGTCCAGCCTGGCCTTGAACACTGCCAGGGATGGAGCATTCACGGCTTCCTTGGGCAACCCATTCCAGTGCCTCACCACCCTCGCTGTAGAGAACTTCTTCCTTACATCTAACTTAAACTTCCCCTGTTTAAGTTTGAACCCATTACTCTTTGTCCTATCACTACAGTTCCCAATGAAGAGTCCCTCTCCATCATCCTTGTAGGCTCCAGGTGATGAAATGTGGCAAAAAAAGGGGTAGAGGAGTGTGGCGGTGAGAAACTGGGAGGTAAAAGCTGAAGCAGAGATTGAAATACTTCTAGGATAATCATGCAATAGATCCAGAGCCAGCTGTTCATGCTTACAGAGGGAAAAAATTCCTAGAAACCAGACACAAGGACCTGCTGTGCACTGACATGCTGGGCAGCTGGATACTTATAAATAAGTCCTTTCATTTTTATCTTGTCTTGCATAGCCATTTTCAGATTTTGGGTTAGGTTTATTCATGTTCATAGTTTCAAAGCTGTTTTGAACCTCCTTATACTTACCGTGTAATGAAACAGCCTAGGCAGATCTTCCTTAAAGCCTTGTATATTTGGGGGTCCTGTGTTTATATTCTAGAAGGCTCCTTATGGAGTATTTTCCACCTTGTTTAACTATTTAAAACAATTATATTTTTATAGCTATAATAGGTGCAACAGTAACTTCCCAATGTTTGTTTCTATTTTTATGTGAAACGTGAAGTCCTCCTTTGGCTCACTGTTTTGTTCAGGTTTAGAAGTTGACATCCCTTTCTAGATACTCACCGTAGCCCTATCCTTAGGAAGGAGCAAGGCTTGCTGTCCTGCCCCTTACAAATTTAAAAGGCATCTCAAGCATAGCCAACTCAAAGTGCTTTGAAGAGAAATACTAAAAAAAACATTTCCAACACTTCTTGTCTCTTGTCATATTAGAGCCTCTAGCAGCAGTGGGAAGTCAGGAGAACTGGAAAAAATACCTCTTTTGAAAAGGTGACTTTTCTATTGCATTATTATTCAAACTCACAAGTGACTGATATGCACAGGAAGAAGAATGAAGAAGACTTGGATATTTCCCCTCAGTTTTTGGAAGTCAAGGATATCTAGTAACTAATTACTTCTTATATTTTCTGACCATTAATAAAATTGCCCCACACTTTAATTGCTTGAGAATTTGGTTGGTTTGGATTTTGCATTCACTAAATCTAAGTATTTGTATGTGATTTTTAATGTTTTTTCATTTGTTAATTCTAGAAGTTGTATATTTTCATGTGAATTTTACTTTTTTCCTGAAGGATGTGACATTTTGTCATTAATGTAAATTGCTTTTCCTGCGCTACTTGACCTTTATGAACCTTTATCAAAGTATGCTTTAATATTCCATATTTCATACGGAGTTCTAATCCATGCAACCTAATTTTAGCTATGTTTACTGTTTGCCATATAGAGTTGTTCAGTGACTATTCTTAATTAACTTCTTTATTAACTATCTCTTGCAATGCAGTTTTGGGGATACAAGAGGCTTGGGGTATCTTAGGTCTTTTTCTGAGGATCAGGTGTGACTGACTGACGAATTTTAGGCCACAGAGAGAAAAATACTGCAAATGAAGTCAAAGGCATGATTGCAGTACTAGCCAAGATACTCTTTTGACTGCACAGATGATCTAAGAATCTATTTCCTGACTCCAGTATATAAGCCTGTATGGAAACATACATTCTTTTGACAAATAGAGAAAATCTAACATGGATAATTAAATTTTAAATTTACTAATTGCTGATCTTGCTGGTATCCAGTGGCAGGATGCACAGGAATGGTTCAAAGCTGTACCACAGGACATTCAGAGTGGATGTTAGGAAGCATTTTTTTACTGAGAGAGTGGTCGAGCACTGGAACAAGCTTCATAGAGAGGTGGTCAGTTCCTTAAGCCTGTCAGTGTTTAAGACACATTCGGACAGTGCCCTTAATAACATGCTTTAAGTTTTGGTCAGCCCTGAATTGGTTAGGCAGTTGGACTAGGTGATCATTGTAGGTCCTTCCAACTGTCATTATTCTAAAATAAAGCTTAAATGTCTGATTATTATTAACTGTAAAATTCTTGTGTAGTACTTTATTTCAAAGATAAAATCTGTATTCTGTAGAGGCTAGAATATTCTTCTTTTGCCCTAAATACCCTTTGCTTAAAAAATCCTTATCACTCTCTTTAAACACATCATGGACGTAAAAAAGATCTAAGTCAGAGAAGTTGATAGATAGGACCAGATAGATTCTGCATCTGTTTTAGATGAATTAGTTAAACTAGTACATAATTGTCATTGTTGTCTCCGTGTTGTGTTGTCTTGTACTTTGAGGGATAAATAGATGTTCTTGAAATCTTGTGAGTATACACAGAATTTTTTATAACATTCTTAATTTTTTGCTCTAAAATAAGATGTCATCTTTTAATGGCAGAATATTCAAACCACAATTTTCCTATCTTTTTCCTTTTTTTTTTTTTTTATGATTTAAGTTTGCAAGTACTCCTAGTTCATCAAGTACTGGTATGAGTGGACTCTGACAGTGTGGAAGATAAATGTGTTTACTTAGTTACCTTTCCAGGACTAAGGCATCAGTCACTGACTTTCAAATCCCAACTGAAAAGGAAGTTGGCAGGTTTTAGTGAGGAATGGGACATCAGCATTTTTAAGCTGTGAAGATAATTACTTGACTGAGAGAAAGACTTAGTTTTTGTACAAATGCAATGAAACCCCATAACTGAAGTCATTGTTCGTTATATTAATACATTCTAATGCTAGATGGAATTTTATCATTGCAACAGAAATCTTTTATATTATTTTTCACAGGTTTTTGACTAATACTGATATCTCGTTTACTGTAAGCCATGCTATAATGAACATTTGCAGTCCAAACAAGTGTTGGGTGTCCAGTATTTCATTTGTGTTCTACAATTTTTATCTCAGTGCATTTTGGTCCATTACTTGTAAGATGTCAGTTAAAAGTTAAAAGAGGGCAATTCAGGAATGTTTCTTGTCCTTTCCAAAACTCATGAATTTTTTTCCTTTTCTCTTTCCATTTAAATAGGAAGACAGCTGCCTTCAGATGATCCAGAACTCACTGACAGTTTCTCTTGCTTCAGTCCTACTTCATGAGATCATCAGAAGATACTAACTGAGGTATTTATTTGTTCTTTCTACTCTTAGGATTTCTACTTTGCAGGTATTAGATAGGTAGAAGAGCACATAAAAGACACAATGAATTTAGACCAAGAAGAGTAATCATGATAAGAAAATAACACAAAAGTTCTGTCAGTAAGGAGAGCTGCTGGATGATACAATCTAATCTTTTTCTGCAGCTGGACACTATGTTAGTCAATCTTTTTATAAAGTGAGAAATAAAATAATTTAAAATATGCCAAAAGGAAACATACTAAAATGCAGATAAAATGTTGCTTTTTGGGGTGTCTTCTATTAAATTTTATCTGATCCTCTGTATTTCTCCAAGAATGGCCAAAAGATTTTGCAGGAAATCCCTGGACATGAATACCCAGTCATCTAAATAATGACTAAATAACAAAGCCTTCTAAACAATGAAGCCTTCTAAACTATCTGGCATTTATAGGTTTCTTTCTCTAATACTTAAAGGGAATTTCAATTAAAGAAAAGCTTTGGTGTTAATGCAATATATAAATGCTTTTATCCCAGTTTATCTTTCATAAATCCATGAGATTAAATATAAAAGCTGTTTTAAGGATATTGATAAATATTTTATTATGCGAAATATTTGTCATTTTTGTTGGATACCAGTGAATTAATTCCTTTGTATAGAACAGATCTTCTCCATTTGTTTATGTAAACAGAGTATGAGAAAGGATTAATGACCAAAGAATTCATAAAGGGAAAAGAGTATCTTGTAAGCCTGTGATCAGCTGGATTTATGTCAGTGCTAAATTTATGATCTGCAGCTGTTAAACGTCTGATAGGAGCTTCATCTTCTAATGCATGATAACAGTGCGAGTGCATAGCTAGAAAAAAGGAGACATTGTGCTTTGAGAAATGAAATTGTCCAAACATATGGATGATGATTGCAATGCTTCACGTAGAGCAAAACTTTATTCTGTAAAACTTACAAATGAAAGTTTTAATGCTTTTTAAATTGCAGCTACCAACACAGATTCTAAAATGTCATAGGTTGAAAGAAAGTCTGTAGGTTAGTGTTTGTATATTCAGCCTAATGTAAGCAGTGCTGGGCTGGAATTTTTGTTTCTTCATTTGAGAACTCAAATCTTAAGCGTTATATCTTTATTTATTATGAAATAAAGATCTCTTATAATTTCTATAATATTATCTTAAAATACATAATGTATGCAACTTCGTTCTGTAGCTCTTGGTATTTATATGTAGCTTTCTTAAGTACCAAGAATGGCATACCCTTTTGGAAATGTTGGTAGTTGTTACTGTAGTTATTGTATAAAATTAATCTGTGTTATGATATATGTATTTCCTTTTTTTAAAGAGACTTTACGTACCAGCCAGTATAGATTACGTTTTAAATAATGTTAGCATTAAAATTAAAAAGTTTTTAAAAAAATTACTATTAAAACTTAGTTGAATCTTACATGTGGATTTGGAAGTCTTTTTTGTTTCTAACTTTGCATTTTGTGCTGTTAGCAGCTAATTATATTAACAACAGTTTTTACATGCAGATTCTATAAAGTGCTTCATATTCTGAAATTTTAATAAAGCAGTTGGCGTTACATGACAGTTTGGGCCAGTTTAGTATGCATTATGGATTGGTTATGTCTTACAGTGGGGCAGTTCATTTCTGGAGTCAGTACACAACCATTTTAGCAGTAGAATTGGCCACTTATGTCACAGATTATAATTAGCTGCGTCTGTATGCCAAAGCAACAGGATGGAATGCAAAACACAGCCAAACATGTGAACGAATTTTCTTCCAGTGATATTTGCCCAGGCCCAAAATATCTTCCACTCCAGATTTGAAAGTAGTGGAAAAGTTAGACAATTCTCTCTTGGGAAGAGACTGATTATAGTTTATTTAGAAGTCCGCATTATTTCAGATCTCTAAGGTAAGTAACAATTTTTAAAATTAATTTTTATATCTGTATTAAAATATTAACATATTAATAACTGAGTTGGTTTTTATTTGTTCCTATTACATTAATGTATTGAGCTTCTCCACCGTGATTTTTCTGCAACATTTCGGGCTGATTCTGTCCTCATTTAAGGATCATGTTGATGCTTGTGATTTATTTCAGGACCTAAAGTGTTAATTTTTATATAAAAGTATTATTTTAGATTCTGATAGTTTAATTATACTTGTTTTTACAATTAAAAGCAATATTAAGTTGCACAGTTTAAACTTGTGTAATATTAAGAAGCTTTTAGTACTTTTAAAATCTTTTACACTATCTTACTACTGTACTTACATAAATATCTGGTTTGCAGTAGTAAATTCCTGATGTTTGTAGCTCTAAATTTTTCTCAGTTTATCAATCATATAGTGAAAGTCAAATCTAGTCAAGAATGGATCTGTTCTTCTCATGAGCATTCCTTTTCGGTTTGACAGTGTAATAAAAACCTTCCATCTGAGGAATTGTTACCAAAATCAGTTCTAAATTCTGTGAAACATACTTGAATTAATTTTGAGCATTGAACTGTGTGTATACAGACGTCCTTTTAAATATTTGTAGTCTCCTTGAATTCAAATACATTTTCTCTTGAATAATTTCCCTGATTGAAAGAAAATTACTAACTAGGTATCGATTTGTTACTGACTCATTATGATTTATTGGATGATACTTGGTGTGTCTTTACCAACAGGTGGTTGCACTGCATATTTAATCATGCATCAGAATAAGCACATAAGTTCCTAAAACAAGCTATTGCCAAAGCGTAGGAATGTGATTTGACACCAGTCAACTAGGCTGCTTTTATAAAGATATGGGTGGTTTCACTCTGTTTGATTTAAATCTCCTCCTGATTGAGCAAGAGATTAATAGTGTCCTAGAAGTGTCTGCCTCTCTTCATTGTCTGTGGAGGGGTCTTAGGTAAGTACGGCTGATGTTACGTGTGTTTGGTGAGATGAATTCTGGCCTGCATAGCCGCATCCAAATGAGTAATTGACGTGAGTGAACTGTGGTAACTTTGTGCCATAGAGTTCTGAAATTTTGCAGTCAGTTAAGATTTGGAATTTTTGGTTGTGATGCATAGTCACAACTGATACCACTTTGGCTGAAATGAATGTCTGTTCTAAACAAATGTGTTATTCACATATTAGATACAGATCTTTCCATTGCATAATGAAGATCAGATAGTCCTACGATACCACCGAAGGGTAAGAACCACTACATGGAGTTAAATTAAAAATAAAAGGACCTAAATTAAGCCCAGCATTAGAGGGAACCATTTAAAATCTCTTTCTAAACATTTAGTTTTGCTTGTAACATGCAATTTTTTCCTGGTTAAAAGTTCAGTGGTTAGAAGCAGGTTATATTTTAGTTTTTATTCACAGTCATAAGGCTTTAGTAACAATATGAATATACTGTAGTAGGTTTGTAATTATACAGATGTGTGACTAAGCGTTGAGAATACTCAAGCAAAAGTGTGTGTTTTAAGCTAAGGAAGAAGAGTCTTGTAGGAAGAGTTGAAAGAAAGACAAGGATGTAGTGTATCGTACAAACCCAAACCTCTGTCAAAAGCCACAGAAAAGTTGGGTGTACTGAGATTCTTTTGCTTGAATAGCCTATGAAAAGTAATGCCTTTTACATGAGATACAAATCCCAGGTCCTGATAGTTTTTGATTATCTTCATGACTTGGAATGAAGTAAGCTGGATTTCCTGTGGACTTACTTCTCAGAGTTGATTTTCTTAGATGTTTAATGAGCAGTGACTGAAGGTTTTCCATAACTGAGACATTTACAAGATCTTTCTCTCTTACGTGTTTTCTGATATCTAATAAGGTCTTCTTGCCTATTGAAGTCTTTCAGCGGAAATAAATGGGGTTTCTTCTTCTCTCTGTGTCTCATTTTCAAAAAGTTTGTAGGAATGTAGTATTTCTGAGGTCTCTACTGCTATGTTGAATTTGGTTGAAATTGGCCAAGAAACTCAAAAGCTGTTGTAGGAGGGAGGAAAATGAATGGGAGACAGACAATTTACACGTAGAATGCCATAGCTTTTTTATTTATTAAACCATGCTAAAAGCATCATGGCAGTTTGGATAACAGGTTAATTCAATATCCTGGTCAAATTTTCAGCTTGGTAATGATATTCTCACTATTTAATTCATCTGTAAGTTTGGCTACCTGGGCCAGTCTTCTCATTAGACCTTTCTGTATATCTGCCAAAAGCTGTTAAACAGCTGCTACTTTTCATGCCATGGCTGGTTATGTTTCTGTGGTGGATGAAGTACTTCTGTAAAATAATGTGAAGAGGAATATAAACTAAAGTACATAAATAATTTTAAAAATTGAGTAGGGTATGTACTAAGTGCTGGATATTACTGGTATTTGCCATAGTCACACAGTTTTCATATTTGTTTATTTGTCTGCGTGTGTGTGTATATCCTGAAGGTTGTCTGTAAGAATCATGTATATATGTATTTTCGATAATGGGATAGAATCATAGCATAGTTTTGGTTGGCAGGGACCTTCAAAAGTCATCTAGTCCAACCTCCCTGCAATGGACAGGGGCATCTTCAATTTGTTTGCCTGAGTAAAAGTTTTTGTAGTAGGGATAAGAAAATGATAAAATAGATTTTGGTATGTGGAGGAGGAAGAGCTTGATTGGGGTTTGGCCTGAGCTTCAACAAGGAACACTTCCAAAGTGAACACTTCCAAAAGTCAGCACGGATGAGACAGACAAGGCTGCATCAGGTTTGGTTCCCTCCATGTTCCTGTAATAGTATCCTGATAAGCTTTGTACCTATATATTGCACCCCAAGACTTCTAGCATATATTCTGATTCTACAAAAAGACTTATTTCAGGGCTAAAGAATTGAAAGTTTACCCAGATAACAACCATTGCCAGGTTTTATGTAATATGGATGGATGTAGTGTGGTGTTCTATGGAGATGGAGCGAAACTTTCTGTGGGATGGGGCAGCAAGACTGGGATAGGAGATGGTAGTCCTGTGCTGCCTGTGTTACTTTTTAGGCTGTTTTTCTAGTCTCAAATGCTCAAACAAACTTGTCTGCTTTTCCAGTCCTAATGTTTGGTGTAGTAAAAGATGCTTCTTTTAGCCACAAAATTATATTATGTTATATTCCCTGTAACATCCTACTTTTGCTTTTGTGTCGTTATTATAGGTGTTTCCCATTTAATGAAAATATAGAGGAAGGCTTCTGAAAACTTATCTTGCTCAAACACAGAACAGTATTATGAAATAATGTATTTCATTCTGCATGATTTCACGAGTCATTTAATAATTATGTTGAATGAGCATTTGAAGATAGTGCTTTCAAACAGAAATGCAGTTTTTATATTCATGAAGTTGTAGAAGACTATTAATGTATTGTTATAAGGGAAAAGAAACTGCATATAAGCTATATTTGATAAAAACACTCTTTGTGTTTATCGGAGTACCCCACAATCTTTTCAATTGTCTATTTCATTGAATTTCTGTTACTAAAAGCTTTCAGGATCTGTGAAAGTACTTAGCTTTTATGTTTGGATTCATATATTTTATTACTTTTGTATTTAGCTAAACATTTATTGAACTGATAGTGTTGTGTTTCACACTTGGTGATTTGTTTTAACTGATTTTAGCATGTTTATAGAAGACAAAGCCATATTCCCTTTGACATAGTGAAAACATCTAAAATGCTATTTAAATTAAGAACATTAAAATAACCATCTTCCTGTATCAAAAATCCTCAGGTACCCAGTAATGTCTTACTTAAGTCAGAAAAAATTTCGAAACTAGCATTTAAGAAGTTGTCTAGAAATAAGCGCTTTGATTTAGGATTGTTGCAAAGCATATAAATGTCTAGAATGCTCCATCCCTGGCTGGATGGTTGGACAGAGCCTTGGGAGACATGATCTAGTGTGAGGCATCCCTGTCCATGGCAGGGGGGTTGGAACTCGGTGATCTTAAGGTCCTTTCTAACCCTAAACATTCTAAGATTCTGTGAATGTGAAATAATGCAAACAGACGCAGCAGAAAGCAAAATTATTCATTCTCTCTTCCTTTGCTTTATCAGAAGGTTCTGTGGTTTGCTAACTTACCCTTCTCTTTGTGACTTTCTTCAGCATTTCCTGGGCATATATCTCCCCATATTTTACAATCTCCACTTGTGTGTCCCATGTTCATTTCCTGAGTGTACTCACTACTTAATATTTTTCTCTTATCCACAAGTGTCTACTCAAAGTATTTATTTTACTGCAGCTCTTTTTCTTCATGTTTATGTGAGAAGTCACCACCACTGTTCTGGGACTAGCGAAGTATTTATTGCAGGGACAATTATCAGAGAGCTTTAATCAAAATATAAATGCTTTCCTGCTTGCCTCTGGCTCACAATGGAGTCGATCTGATATATCTGCCGAATATATCAGATGAGGATGTTACTAAGTGTTTGTGGGACCTCTCGTTTATGCTGTTGAAGAACTCACTTTTCCAAGTAAAGGCTTTGCTAGTCTGTAAAGTGAGTTTCAGGATTAGTGTTCCGTATGTGGTGAAGTAAGTTGTTTTTTAAAAAAGGGGTCTAGTCCAGTCTACAGTGCAGGTAGTTAAGCAATCTGAGCGAGCACAAAACCACAACGCTGCATACCAAAACAAGTGCTTCAGCATGCGCTGCAGTTTCCTTTGGGCCTACAAGGAACAGTTTAGAGAATTGGTCTTAATGCCTTTAATTCTATTTTCACATTTTGCACATTATTTATGTTCAAAACTGCTAATAATATTGCATTGAATGCATAGGTGGCAAATAGTATACTTATGTTATTATTAGACTTTCCTGTAACAATATTCCTTTTTCTCTTTATGTTCTGGGTTGGTTCTCTGCTAACATGTCAAACTACAAAGACTTGATTGACATGTCAGGCACTATTGTCTAAATTTAATGAGCAGTCAATGTCCAATTTGAATTTAAAAGGCAAGTTATACTTGTGCTCTATAAATGTCTTGAGTATGCTCAAAGAGTAACTTTAGAAATTACAGGCATACTTCCTGGAGAAGGTAATGTGCTTGTTTGATCCAAATAGGAATTGCCTTCCAGTCACTCAAATTAGGATCTTTAAAGTGAAGAAATATGCCAAAAATAAGTATTACTTTTCAGATTACAGTACTTGATTTACAACAGTAAATCAATTTTAGTTGAAAGTTAAGAATTTTAGTAGTAACTGCTTATTTAAACTTCAGATTAAATATTTTATATTAAAAATATACTTTCAGGCACAAGGATAATATATGCTATGTTGAATGAGAGATTTTGCTCTTAGGTTACTTGGAATGAATACATACTTAACACATACTCCTGGGTTTTGTTTATCCTTCATTTGTTTTTGCAGTTAATTGAAAGATCAGCTATGTCTTTCCTGTTGGTTTTAATCCAAGAAGTGGTATACTGATCAATACCGGTATTTGTACATTTTGCCATGTTCTTCATCTTCTGTGTTTCTTGCTTTGCATTATTGCTTTGTCACAGTTGCTGAAGAAGAGAGTCGGTTGCTGCATAAACAGTTGAAGTCAACATCACCAAAAAAGGCTTCTGTAGTACATGTCTTTTGACGATTTCCTTATGTGTCTAATAAACATTTAAATTAATCTGGTTTTCCCCTGTGTAAGTAAAAATGAGTAATAAAGCTGTTATAGCCAGGACTGAAATGCAACAGAAGCACATCAGTTTGTGTTCATTGCATTTAAAATTCATCAGAAATGGGCAGGGATTTAAAATATATAATGAGACACAACATAGATAGGAAAGCATTTTGCTTCCCTTGCTACTGAAAAGGAAAGTGAACTTTGAATTTTTAGTTTAGTTTCATGTGACTTTTCAAAAAAGGTACAGTTGTGAATTTCTAGATACAATGTTGAATTTCTCTTCTTTCATAGTTTTTAAAACGTCTATGATCTATCACTTGAATTAGGGAAGACATGAGGATTAATTTTCATCTCTACTCTCTGCATCTAGTTGTATTCCTTGTTTCTTTGATGTATTTGCACTTCACTGTTCAAAGAAAGCTTCACAAAATAGCAGTATAACTCCATTTACTATGCAAAATAATTTAGTAAGGCTAAATAAACAGTTTTTCTCAAGGTCCTGGCATGGTTCAACTGCAGTCAGCGGCTAAGTCCCACACAGCTACACTCTCACTCCCTCTTGGTGGGATGGGGGAGAGAATCAGAAGAGTAAAGATGAAAAACTCATGCATTGATATAAAGGTTTAATAAGTAAAGCAAAGCAAGGAATTAACTCACAGCTTCCCATTGCAGGCAGGTGTTTGGCCATCCCCAAGAAAGCAGGGCTGCATCACATATAATGGTTACTCAGGAAGACAAACACCATCAATCTGAACATCGCCCCCCCTGCTCCTTCTTCCTCCCCACCTTTATATGCTAAGCATGATGCCATATGGCATGGAATATCCCTTGAGTCAGTTGGGGTCAGATGTCCCAGCTGTGTCCACTCCCAGCATCTTGTGTACCCCTACCCTACTGCTGATGGGATAGTGTGAGGAGTAGAAAAGGCCTTGGCTCTGTGTAAGCACTTCTCAGTGGTAACTAAAACATTCCTGTTTTATCAACACTGTTTCCAGCGCGAATCCAAAACAAAGCCCCATACCAGCTACTATAAAAGAAAATTAACTGTAGCCCAGCCACAACTGGCACAGTCCTTAACCAACGTAGGAAAGCATCACAGAAAGGAGTTACCTGTTTTGTAATTGTGCTGAAGGCTATGGTATGAACTGTAAGTATGCCTCTGAAGAGATAACAGCATGCTACCTAGAAGTAGCACTTTCATAAAAGCAGCACCAAGAACAGGAAAAAGAGAAAAGGTTATGCCAATGCATATGTTTTTATTCTTTTTGCTCTCATGAAGGCTACCTCTTCCCAGCACTAAGGACATGAAATACTTCTCCTGAGAACAATAGTGAGCACATTGTTAAAGGACTTTCGCTAAAAGCTCAGACCAAGTAGGACTTTACTACCAACCAGTATTTCTACAAAATACATTTCGGCCTCACTAGTAATCATTGTATGATAGAAAGGATCTATATCACGCACCTAGAAAATAAAAATATATCTTTTTTGTTTGGTTTGGTTTTGATTTTTGGTTGTTTTTTGGGTTTTTTGGGGGGGGGAGTTTGTCGTTTGGTGGTTGTTTTTTTTAAAGTAAATAGAAACAGATGTAATTGTTGGAGGGAGTTAAGTATTTTTTAAAACTGTCTAAAATTACTTGTTGTCTGCTAGACATCTACACAAGATTATGATAGCAGAGGTTTTTTCATGATTCGTCTCCATCAGAGGGATTGCTTTCATTTCCTTCACATGTATAAAGAACTTCAAGCCTTTCAGTATGTTCAACAACTCCAGTGAAGATTATTTCCCCCGTTCTTCCCCCTGAGTTAGCTTTGCAATTCTAACACATCTATCACACTTCCCTTAGGTTTATAAATAACCAGAAAAAGCATGACAAATGACAGAAAAGTTTTTAAGAAGTTTATTCCTAGCAGTGTTTTGAGATGCCTGGTGTCTCCAGTGAAAGAAAATTAAAGCCACAAAACCAGTTCTTATCTGAATTTAATGGTCCTTAATTTTGGACACAGAAACCTAATCTTCACTGAAACTCAAAGCAGTAAACTACCAGATCCTGTCTGCAAAGCTTAACTTTGTTGTGTGTTGAAGTGAAGAAAAAAAAGGTAATTAAGAGCAGGAATTTAACTGGCAGTACGAACAGCATGGAGTGTATCCATTTTGTCAAATAAACTTCTTTTATAGTCCATGATACCCAGAGACATAACAAACCACTCTAAAGTAGCCTGAACCACCCAGGTTAAGAGTATAAAAGTTTGAATATAATGACAGAAGGGGAATTCTTAGATGTTCTTTTCAAATAAGAGTATGCTAAATAAATACTCATGAGATAAATTAAAAACCGCATACCTTGTAGTACAACAAATGTGTATTAAGACTAGTCTCTTAACTATTAACCTGCCAGGTAGTTTGCACGTCAAATGGATGATCAGAGTCTAAAAAGAGTGGTTAAAGAAGTGAAGGATGTAAGTAGTATGCAAAATTAATTATTTGTGTTTCTGTTAATTGTGGAAGACACTGGAGCACTTTATGTGCTAGAACCTCATTTTATGGGTACTCATCAAAGGATCTACTTCAGAATAAAAGGACTGTAGAAAAAGCTTATCTATAGGTGACATGTAGATAAAATAGTAGTATTCAAAATTGGGAGATATTCACTGAAGACCTCTGAAAGAACTCAGGAAAAAAATAAGAGAACTACTAATAGTGATAAAAGGTCAGCTCTACAGACTGCAGAATCCTATATTAATTTAGATTGGAAAGAGCCCCAGGAAATCATCTAGTCCATCCTTCTCCTATACTTTGATTTGAGAGTCTGTAGCAGACTTAGCAGAACATCACTTGTCCTTTGATCTTTCATAACCTCCTGAATGTCTCCTTTTCTGTTTCAAAGCAAAACTGTATGCATTTGACTAAGCCCTTTGCACACAGCACAACCTTCTTCCTCCTTGCCTTCCCAGCCTTTCTTTCCTGAGTGCTTTTATCCATCTATCGCAGCATTTCAGTCATGCAGACTATCCAATATATTTCTGTAATTCCAGTGAGATCATTGCTCTGCAGCTGTGCATGGACTTCTAATTGCTCTTGTTTGTTTCCCATGCTGTGTTCATTTATGTACAGCCACTGGAGATAGGCCAAAAGTCATGCTCCTTTATAAGGAAAGGGAAAGA
>NW_009925121.1:46886-54570 GCF_000696875.1 Nestor notabilis
AAGAGCCATCTCCATCATACTGTCCTCTGGATCCTTCTTTACTGCCCCCCGTGCATTTAGTTTTCTTAGGGCTATAGCAACCTTCTACTGATGTACTTAATTTAAAGCTTTCCTCACCAAGTTAGCAAAAGTTACCTGATCTAGTAGGAGGTGTCTCTGCTCATGGCAGGTGGGTTTGAACTGGATGATCTTCAGGTTCTTTCCAACCCTAATCATTGTGATTCTATGCCACTTCTTTCTGGATGACGACTCTGAAGGAATGTCCCAAATGAAAGAAGATATTCTGGGACAAAGACATAAAGTTATTAATGATTATTCTGTCACCAGGACCAGATGGCATTCACTCATGTTCAGAAGGAATAATGTTCTTTGTGTGCCTTTCTGGTAAAAGAAGCAAGATAGTATCAAACACAGATTCATCTTAATTTTCTGCCCCAAGAGCTTCTGATATATTTAGATATTGCTAACTGCATGATTCTAGCTTTGCTTCAGCAATATATTCCCACTGTCCATCCTTCCGAGACCTGGAGTATGGAGTAGAATAGTGATGAGAAACACATGTTAATCTTGAGATATTACGCAATTCCTATTAATTTTTGTATGCAAACAGAGAGAATTTCAACATTGTCAGAGTGGGTAAAATACCTCTAGGCAGATTATCCCTATCTTGATACTTTGAATAAATACAAGAACAATAATGTCAGTTTAAGCCAAAATGTGACCTTTGTTCTGTTTATAAATGTTATAAATGTTACAAAGGGATTTTAAAGGAAGTCTCTTATGAACAAGTAAGATGTAGAGTAGGCAAAGACCATCAGATGTTTGCAAGTAATTGGGGAAGAATGTTTTTAAATTACAACCCTTGAATAGGAGGATAATGCCCAGTGAGCTTAGACTTCCAGAGGTATTGTAAACGTCTTCCTACTCTGTTGAAATGTAGTATGAAACTTTTACTTAAACAACAAAGGCAATGTCTTTAAAATACACATTTTCTGTAGCTGTCTGACAAGTGCTGTAGTTTTCTGGACTTCCCAGTAATATTATCAATTCAAGTGAAAGACATTTTCTCTGGAAGACAGTAGAGATTTTAATGTGTATTTGAGAATACAGGAATAGTTCTGTAGCGCAGTCTGGAAATGAATGGCAGACTCACATGTCCTTATTTTTTGACTGGCACTTTCTTCTAGGTCTGAATGTATTGTTTTTGCAGGTACAACAGGTTGTGGTGTAAAAATATCCTATCAAGAGTAAGAATTTGAATTGCATTAAATGTCTGAAATGTCAGATTGTTTGCCAGGCTTCCAATTTCTAATGCAAAAACCAGAAATATATCTTTAAAGAGCACCAGTCTGTTTTACCTTTAGTAGAATTTTCAAATAATTTACGATTTGGAGTAGTTATTGGAAAGGCTGTAGGAGGGATGAAAGAAAAATGAACCTGTAAATATCAGAGCCTATTCCAGGTTTTTTGTTATGTAAAATTACATCTGTTGTGCCTACATGCAAATTTTAGTAAAAACATAAATTGTAGTTATATAACATGATGCAAAACAGTTCACTTCCTCTGGACTGTCATAAGTTGATAAAACTTCTTCTATTTCAAATGAGGAATTACTCCCTTTTATAAAAACAAGAACATTTTTCTGAGAAGTAGGTTTGAAACTGTGTACCAGATGGCATTTCTGTTCACCACTTGATAATCTCCTCAAATAAAGGTAATAAAATGTCCATTAAATTTAATCTATGTAGGAAAATAATTCTTGCTTACTATTTTAGAACTTGTAACTATTCTGTCCAATATACTTAACTTAGATCATTTAAGTGGTATTACAAACTCTCATCAACACAAACCAACAAAAAGAAATACTTTTAAGTGGAAAATGAGGGTACTGTTCATTTGAACAGAGGGGATTTTTTTATTTTTTGAGTAAGTTGCATATGTGGTAGCAAAGGCTAATCCTTAGCAAATAGCATGACACAGTTTGCATATGTATAACTGTCATCCCCAGCAAAACAGGGAGCCTTCCTCTGTGCTGTTCCCAGAACATCATATGGCTTTGTCCATGCCAGGCAGCGTAGGCAAGTTATTCCAGGGTGCACGTTGTCAGTGAAACAGCACGGATGTTTACAGTGCATGCCTTGACCCTGCTTAGTTTACTATTCTACTTGTAAGGTAGGAAAATCCTTACGGTAAAAAATGACCTTAGCATAAAAAGGCACAATTTTCCCTGCAATAGGTATGGGTCTGGAAATGAGAAATGAGAGCTGAGATCCTGTCTCTTGTAAGAATGTATACTCTCAGTGAGATGTTTTCCTACACCTCTGCTGGTTTCTGTAAGGGAGATGGATTTTAAAGCAGAGGGAACAAAAGCCAAACAAGAAGAGAAAAGAAGTGGATAGATTCAGGGTGTCTGTCCTCAAGAGAAACAGGAACTGAGCCTGGTCAGCCAAGAGTGTTGGTAGTGGGAGAAAAGCTAGCGACGGATTGAGAAAGAGACCGGAATTACCAGTAAATGTGAAGGTTAAAGGAACAGGAGAGGAGATGTTTTAACATGGCTTAGCTGAGCAAGTACGTTGAGAAGTCAGAAAACTGTAGTGGAGGCAAAGAAGCAGAAGAGATGAGAAGGAGGTCTAAGATTGTATAAGGGGTGAAATATGTTAAAACTCTAAGTAGGGAAGGAGAAAGGTTTAAGAAAACCTGGGAGAAATGCAGCTGGTAGGAAAGGAGACCAGGTCTGGCTAGAATAAGTGAGAAATAGAGACTTTACTGCATAGAGAAGGGGAAAACAAAGAAGACATAAAGATAGTTCTATATGGGAAGAGGCAATCTAGTTTCTGGGACAGATGGACAGAAATAAGACTCTTCCACCCTATGTTCAGAAGAGAATCTTAGTATTATTAACTGTCCTAGGTTAAAAAAAAGTAAGAAATGCACTGCCATAGTCTCCTAGTGCCATGGTATCTAGTTCTCTCCTAGTGCCATAGTATCGAGTTCTCTCCCAGTGCTAGAGAGCTCTCCTAGTCTATAACTAGCACTAACATCTACTACTGCAACCAGTTGTACCAAGATCTGTACACAAGATCTAAAGATGAAGAATCTGCACGTTAGACTGTTTGAAGTGATCAGTATGTCATATTGTCTTTTTTTTGTTGTTCTTTTGTTTGTTTGTTTTTATCTAGGAAGTTACATAAAACAGAAATAGAAATTGAAAGACTTCAGAGCATTCTAATAGAAGCAAAATTAAAAAAAAAAATATCTAAATTAAGGGCTAGATCTGTACCGCTAATTTAAACATGTCTATGGAACAGTCCAAAAGGAATAGAGTGGCTAGCATCCACGCTATTGAACTCCCTTATTCTCTAAAACAGAGAAGCCACAACCATACTATCACTTAGTAATTGCAACAAAGCAATGACAATGTTATATGTCTGTTTTGAATATTTAGGAAACCCACCCTTCCAGCCCATATACATGCCATGTTGGTTGGCGTCAAGCAAGGATCAGCAGACTGGCAAAGAAAAGAACTGTCTACTTTTCTCTGTAGATTTCTAATTACATCATCTATTTTTGGATGACAGTTTTCTTAGGAGAGATGAGGACTGACTTGTGAGCTTATTTGTGTTCCTCGCATAGACTATCTCATTATTTGTAGTTTAGAAACTGGTAGCTTTTAGATTACAACATTCCCATTTGCTTTAATGTTAGTGTGGGGCTTAGTATGTTCTGTTAGAGAAAAAATGCTGAAATTTTTTCTTCTATACTTACATGCTTGAAGAGCTGACTTGTAAGAAATTGCATTCACTCATTTAGTTAACAGTTCATTGTCAACTACTGTGGAACTACAAAAGTAATAGATCTAAAGGGTCAGAAGAGAACAGTTTGAACACCAGAATTAGAAATATTAATGTATGAAGAAGTAGATCAATAAGTAAAAAAGGGTCACTAATTTTTATATAATACTTTAACAGTTTACACGACTTTGCAATGATATAAGTACATCTTAAGAAGTATCTTTAGATACATGAGAAGCATGTTCCGGTTCTTAGTTCATGCTGAATTATTTCTCCTTTTATTTCTTTGATGCCATAAGTGTTAACCAGTTAAAAAAATATTTTCCTTGAATTTTTATCCCTGTAATTATTAAAATTCAGAATATTTTCAAAGATATTAGTAAGTACTAAGATTAATCAACTTTATATATCAAATTGTGTTGGTGGCTCTTCATAATGTTAGTAATTTGCATTATTGACTGGCTTGGGTAGATAAATATACAGCAAAATGTTGCCAAATCTTGGTTTACCTAAATAAATAGGTTTAGCTGTCATGTTTTGCTTCTGATTTCAACTGGTTTTGTGTTGTCTCATTTAATTCTTTTTTTTCTTTTAATAGCAACTTTGAATTGGATGTCTGGGGTAGATCACATATCATAAAAACATAGTCTATATACTGGAGACAGTACCTATTGTAGCCTTGCCTGGTAACTAAAACAATCATTGGATTTCACATATCTGAAATTATACAGAATTCTGTAATTTGATTTTTTATTCAGAATGTTGTTTATTAAGTTACCTGCAAATGACCATAAGAATTCAGTGCCAGACTTTTTCAGTAAATTACTGTAATAAGGATTGAATAGAAAGGCCTTGTCTGTATCCAGTGTAATGTGCATGGCTGTTCTGAATAAGGAAATCATTTAGCTGTCCCTGAATAAAAGAGCTAAAATCCTAGTGAACAAAATCAACCTGTGGTAGATTATAATAAAAGTTGTGTAAATTTGTCAGCCATCTTCTCTGCGTTTCTCTTCTTGGAGTGCCAGGTAATACCTAAATTGCATTGTAAAGCTATATTACTCCCAAAGAATGACAAACTGAAGGGAAACCTTCCACTTTCACCTGAAGAAAAGCCCTTTGATACCTGGAAGGATCAAATTATCAGAATAAGAGAGGATGTGTTATTCAGCTGTCAGTGGAATTTATAATCCTGCAAAGACTATAATTTATAATTTATAGATCTTTGGGTCATCCCTGTGTGTTAATTTCGCTTTGTTGTTTATAGTGAGAAAGCCCTTTGCACAATAGACTAAATGTACACTGTTCTTTTCCATAAAGATAGAATTTTTATTAAATTTTAAGGAGAAGAGGAAGGGTGATTCTGCTAACTCTTCCCTAAGGACAAGATAGCTCTCTCATTCCTTGCCTAAAATTGTTCCTTTCTTACACCTATTTCAAGACAGGTTCTGCAGACCTTATCATTTAAAGACTCATCCATGTAATCACAGGCAGTTAAACAGTTCATCTTAACAAATTCATTAGGAGCTGAGAATATTTTTGAACTGGAGGAAAGCAATAATAGGAGTGACAGCTTCATTTTAACAGAAATGGAACCAAGCACCTGGAGCTTTAAAAAGATTAGAGTTTTTTAAACTTCAGGTTGAGGGAAAGCTGAACGGTACAGAGGAGAACATTTGGAAAGATACGAAGAGAGAAGTAATAAAAAACATACATCCCCAGCTACAGGATAAAAAAGAACCTGGCAGTAGTATATAATGAACAAATAGAATCTCTCTTAAATTAGAGGGTAGAAGACTGGGAAATAGAAGAAAGTTATACATGTTTGTGTAACCTCAGAATACAGTAGGAAAGTTAAAATGCTTAACTTTAAGAAGCTGAGAAACTAAATGAACCTGAATAGCCATGTTGAAAACATGACAAGGAAAACAGTGAGTAACACCAAGTTAAAAACATTTGGTAAAGACAGACTAGGACATGCAAATGGTGCCGTGCGTTAACAGAAGTTTACTGTAAAGACAGATTGATAAAGCAGTTGTATCAAGGACTCAGCGGTTATATCAACGTGCTTATGGACTGAAATGTGCAATCTAAGCGGAATAATAATATTATTAACAGTATAAATATGGTTGGTAATATTAAAGACTATATTGCCAATGACCTGACCAGGGTGATTACAATGGCTGTGGCTTGCTGTAGTGGATTAGAAACAATATGAGAGGAAACTCTATTTTTTCTTTTACCCTTGTAGTATAAATGTCATAATTAGGTCCAACATTCAGACCACATTTTTAGATCCCATAAATGACTGGTTTTGGTAACAGTTCCTCAGGAAGTAGAGTCATTTCCTGACAATTCTGAGCAGCTCACAAGGTCTGTTTCATGTTGTTGTCAAGGAGCGTATTGTAACATCAGCCATGTTGATTATTAAAGTAAATGTCTTTAGTGGTGTAACAAGAGCCAAAGAATCTTAGTCATGGTTCTTAACTTAAAGAAGGGCACTAGGTAAAAAGGAAGCAGCCTCTGAAAAGCAAACGAACTTTTGCATGTGAGTATTTCAAAATATCAGATGGTTAGGGTACATACATATTTGAAAGACATTGTTAAATCAGTATAGCTAAAAAGGACAAGAGAAGTTAGAAGCAAGAAAGTATTAATAAAAACATGTTAGTTGTATCAAATGGGGTAAAAAGGGTCAAAACTCCAATAGGTTAAGTGTAACACAACAGTAGAAGCAATGTTTAAGAACACAAGCAGTATTTAAGAACTTTAAAAAAGCATGAATATTTTTTTTAATTGCATGTAAGGCTTCCACAGAGGCTGTAGACAATCAAAGTTTAGCAGGACTATTAGAGATGCTAAAGCTATCGAAGAAAATGAAGTCCTGATAATGTATGGTTGCACTTTTTTTCCAACAAGTAACCAATTCTGATGTCAAAGTTAACCCTGCTTTTAGCAGGGAATAGGACAAAACTATCTCCAGAAGTCCCTTTCAACTTTCAAGTTTTGTGATTCTGTGATTCTGTTCTAGGAAAAGTGTTACATGATAAATCAAAGACTACCTGTCATCACCTCATGAACAATTGAAAACAGTAACACAGGCATACCATCGTTCCATAACAAACTCCTGTCTTCAGTCGTGCTGTAGAGGACAAGAAAACAGACTAAACAGTCTCCTTTTACTTTCTTTGTATTAGTTGAAAGCCTTAACTAAGAATTTAAATTCCTCACAGAGTTTATACCCAGCTTAATTATAGAATCATAGAATGGTTTAGGTTGGAAAGGACCTTAAGATCATCCAGTTCCAAGCCCCCTGCCATGAGCAGGGACACCTCGCACTAAACCACCACCAGGGTTGGAGAATTCACAGCGTCCTTGGGCAACCCACTCCAGTGCCTCACCACCCTCACTGTAAAAAACTTCTTCCTTATATCTAATCTAAACTTCCCCTGTTAAAGTTTGAAGCCATTACCCCTTGTCCTACCTCTAGAGTCCCTAATGAAGAGTCCCTCTCCAACATCCTTGTATGCCCCCCTTCAGATACTGGAAGGCTGCTCTGAGGTCTCCACGCAGCCTTCTCTTTTCCAGGCTGAACAGCCCCAACTTTCTCAGCCTATCTTCATACGGGAGATGCTCCAGCCCCTGTATCATCCTCGTGGCCCTCCTCTGGCCTGGCTCCAACAGCTCCATGTCCTTTTTATGTTGAGGACACCAGAACTGGACACAATACTCCAAGTGAGGTCTCACAAGAGCAGAGTAGAGGGGCAGGATCACCTCCTTTGACCTGCTGGTCACACTTCTTTGGATACAGCCCAGGATATGGTTGGTTTCTGGGCTGCAAGTGCAGATGAAGTCAGCTCATGTTGAGTTTCTCATCAACCACCGCCCCCAAGTCC
>NW_009925122.1:0-3429 GCF_000696875.1 Nestor notabilis
TTGCCGGCTGGGCTTAAACCACGACAATTGCCCTTCTGAAGAATGCACCACACTGTCTGGAAAGTCTGGAAAGAATTGCTGTTTCTTCTCCTTTATTTGAGAAAATCACATACAGTTCTTTTCAAAATGAAAAATTCAGTAATGACAGATTTACATAATTTTTATTTAAGAGACAATTCCTATGACTCTTTCAGCTCCAGTTCAAAAGATTGATGTTGAACTGGATAAGCTTTTTGTGCTGCTGTCTGTATTTCATGACTCTGAATTTGTAGCTGCACAGCAATTAATATTGTCTTCACTAGTTATTTTCATGAAGCAGTTGTTTATATGTATAATAGTAATTATAACCCATCACTGTCAAGTTCATGGAGTATTCTTTTTAAGAAAGGATATGTGAAATTATTTGAATATTTATTTTGAAGACATTTAAATTTGGAGGCCAAGACTCTTTTGTCAGCTGATAGTCTTTCATTTCCACCAAAGTCAATAAAAATCTTGGCTTCATTATGCAGAGAATTGATTACAGTATCAATGGCAGTTATTTGTAAACTTACTGAGGTTACCGGTCCAAAAACCTGAAAATACTTTTCTTATTGGTTTTGAATAACAGATCTCCCATAAAGGGCTTTGGACATATATTCTGTGTTCTGAAAATCTGATGTAGCAAAGATCTTCTGACATGTTAGTTTCAGCTCACATGTGTCCAGGAAGGAGTAATATGTAAGTAATACACAGTTCCAATCCAAAATGATGCCATTCCTGAAATAAAAGCTGTTAAATAGGAAAGAATTAAATATCTTCTTCTCAGAAGGAAATATTTTAAAATTGAGTGTGATAATGTGATACATGGTATCATCTCATAGAATCATGGAATCATAGAATGGCTAGGTTAGTTCATCTAGTTCCAGACACCCTAGTCTAGTGGACTAGTGGTCTATTGGACACCTTCCACTAGACCAGGTTGCTCAAAGACGTATCCAACCTGGCCTTGAACACTTCCAGGTATGGGGCATAGACCACTTTTTTGGGAAACCTGTTCTAGTGTCTCACCAACCTCATAGTAAAGAATTTCTTCCTCATGTCTAATCTAAATCTATCCTCTTTCAATTTAAAGACATTCCTCTTTGTCCTATCACTACATGCCCTTGAATGTCTCTCTCCAGATTTTTTGTAGGCCCCCTTTAGATACTGGAAAGCTGTTGTAAGGTCTCCCCAGTCTTCTCTTCTCCAGGCTGAACAAGCTCAACTCTCAACCTGTCTTCATAGAGGAGGTGCTCCAGCCCTCTGATCATCTTCATGGCCCTCTTCTGGACTCATTCAGGCAGGTCCACGTCCCTCTTGTGTTGGGAACCCCAGAGCTGAATTCAGTACTGCAGGTGGGGTCTCATGAAAGTGTAGAGAGGGAGAATCACCTCCCTCGACCTGCTGGCCATACTCCTTCTGATGCAGCCCAGCATAGGGTTAGCTTTCTGGGCTGCGAGCGCCCATTGTCGCCTCATGTTGAGCTTAAATAGGCATACAGTGTATCACCTGTATCTTGATCTGGGCTGCCAAAACAATTCATTTAATACAAAACATAGCATCTCCCTAGAAAGCATTCATGAAGGAGGCTGGGAAAGGCCAGTTATTTTGTTCCTAAAATGTCATTTCTGCCATATTACTTAGAAAACCTTTGTCATATGACCAAAATACATCTATTCATTACTATATAAATGGACATGCTCCTATTGTGGCAAAAAGGTATTCTTACTTCGATTATGTGATAAATGCATTCACAATCACAACAAGAGGACAGAAAAGAATATATACCATTTGAACTTCTGACCACCTCAGACTAATACAAGGACATAGCAGTTCTAAATCCCTTCATCCATTTCTCGAGATCACATTTCCAGTGTTCTTTGAAATTTGCTCAAACTCATGAAAAGTTGTGAGGATTAGTATGGTCTTCTACATAGTCATATACCTTCCCATCAATCCATACATACAAGTGATCACAAAACTGAAATGTTATCATCTTGTTCTTCCCCTGATATTTAATTCCCAGCAAGTACCTCTTCATGTCCTGCTTTTCTGCCTTCTAAAAATCTGAAAACATTGTGAAATACCCTGCTCCAAGATCATAAGCTACTTATATTTGCTAAAAAGAACTCTGAATTGATAGAATTCATTATCTTATTTTTCAGAGCGATTGGATAGGAAGTGTGGTTAAGTGCTCAGAACAGTAACCCTGCTTGGAGACAACTCAAGTTTTGGATTTCAATTGTATGAAGGTACATAATGTGCTGTCCCGAGCTAGACATCTAAGACACAAAATGAATTGAGAAATAAAGACTTGTTTAGCATCCTCCATCAACTATTTCTCTCTCTGTGTCAACATTTCTATGATTTATGGCCAGAAGTCAGTCAGCCCCCTTCCATCATATTACATAGTTTAATCCTGAAGCAACTTTATCAAGTCTTTGCAGTTTATTTCACTGAGAGTTTGTCAGTCTCTCTGTAAAAAACAAGTATAAAATGTATGAAATATTTTTATCTGATATTTTGTCTGCATGCTGGATTGACTCCAGCCAACAGACAAGCACCTAGTCAGCTGCTCACTCACTTCACTATTGTCCTGGGTTCAGCTACAGCAGTCATTTCTTCTCCTTCTTAGTAGCTGGTGCAGTGCTGTGGTTTTGACTTTCAGTCTGGGAACAATGCTGATAACACCGATGTTTTTAGTTGTTGCTAAGTAATGTTTACTCTGACCAAGGACTTTCTCAGTCTCATGCTTTGCCAGAGAGGAGGGGAAGCCAGGAGGAAGCAGAGACAGGACACCTGACCCAAACTGGCCAAAGGGGTATTCCATACCACAGCACGTCATGCCCAGTATAGAAACTGGGGGGAGTTACCCGGAAGGCCCAGATCGCTGCTCGGGTCGGGCTGGGTATCGGTCGGCGGGTGGTGAGCGGTTGTGTCCTTTTCCCTTGTTATTCCTCTTATCATTATTATTGGTAGCAGTAGTGATTTGTATTATACCTTAGTTACTGGAGAGCTGTTATCTCAACTCGTGGGAGTTACATTCCTCCAATTCTCCTCCCCATCCCTCCGGGAGCGGGGGGAGGAAGGAAAAGGGGGGGAGTGAGCGAGCGGCTGCGTGGTTCCAAGTTGCCGGCTGGGCTTGAACCACGACAACTATCCTGCAGGATGGGGAGGAAATGGAAGGCAAGAAGGCTTGTTGATAATGGTAGCTTAATAGGGAAGAAAGAGCTGTGCACACAAAAGAAAGCAAAAAGAGGAATTAATTCAGTACTGTCTGTGGCAAGCAGATGTTGAGCTACTTCCGAGGAAGCAGGCCCTCTGCATGCATAATGATTGCTTCAGAAGACGGATGCCATAACCACCACCATCTCCTCTTCTTCCTCCTCTCTCTGAGCTTTTCCTGCT
>NW_009925122.1:3460-34601 GCF_000696875.1 Nestor notabilis
AACATCACATGATATGGTATATTCCTTTATCCAGTTTGGGTCAGCTGTTCTGCCTCTGTATCCTCCCAACCTCTTGTCCGCTCCCATCATTACTCTCGTGGAGTGAGGAGCAGGGAAGACTGGGAGACAGAAAACTCTAATGTTGCACAAACACTGTTCAGCCCAGCCAAAACACTGGTGTGTTAGCAACACTGTTTTAGCCACAGAAGCAAAGTACAATATCACACGGGCTGTTGTGAAAAAAGGTAACTCCATCCCAGCCAGATACAAAGGCCTCAGTCTGGCCTTTGGAAGTGTCTGCTTTCTTACATTTTGAGATGGATCAAATTAGATTCAACATCACAGTGCCAGGTCCTTTAATCTCAAGTCCTTTTTCTTGTCTACCAAAAAAAGAACAACTATTTTCATCATTAATATTGGCCAAAATATGACAAACAGACGTTTTCTCCTGAAATTTTTCAGACCTAAAGTGAAAAGGAATGATGTTGAAACAATGTTTGGCTCTATGATGAAATATAATATTTAAAAACTATTCTAAATTATTGTAGTAGATTGGCTAGATGTGAAATAACTCCAAATTTAATGTCCAAGCATCTGGTAGTGTAGGTAAGAACACTTATACAGTGGTGAAAGAATTATGAGATTGTTTCCATGTTTGTTTGTATTTTATAGCCTCTTGAGTTTTCAGTATTTGTTCTTCCTCAGTTATAATTTTACAGTGTTAGCAAGATCAAAAATACTTGATGACCTGATTGAAAGACAAATCTTTCAAATAAATTAAAAAGGTCAACCAGCATTTTCCTAATATTTTAAGCACAAAACTATTAAATTTGAAGCATTTTTGACAATATTTTAGTCTTTAAATTATTAAAGAAAGCAATTTCACTTAATTCTGAACAATATTTTTTGTATAAACATTGTCATATTAAAGATAAAAATAAGATTTTAAAAAGTGAGGAAAAGTATCAGATAACATAGAAAAATATTTTATTTCTAGTTGAAGAAATTGCTTTCCTTTAACAAAAAAATATATTTTCTTTGGTTTATTTAGTTTTTATACTATGTCAAAACCCTACTTTTGCCCAAAATAAATAAAAATCCATATCTTCCTAAGTGCAACCTAATAAATAAAAATCAGACGGAAGGAACAAATTAAATTGCATCATTCCTTTTATAGGCTAGAGAATTGACCAGCAGTTTGGATAGTAGGATCTATTTTCAGCTCCCTGCTCTGTCTGAGAGAGATAAAGAACCCAAGCCTGATTGTCCTACTATACTGCTGAGAACCAAACTGCAAACTTCAGATCTTCTTTGGTAATAGTAACTCAAACATGTACAGTACTGTTCAAATCCTGCAGAGTAGCCTGCAATTTTTAATTAGACTGGAAAACAAGAATGAGAACCATCCAAATTCAGTCATGTTTTTGCATTGAGGCTGGTATTTATTTATATACAAGTATTTAATTTTTACTATAGTAAGTCAGCACATACTAATATCAAGCAAAACTGAAGAAAATATTTTCAGTACCTATACCCTGAAATCTCCAACTCTACCGCAATTCTGTAATCAGTACAGCCAAACAACAATATCCTGAGTACTGTTCCTTACAATAAAAACCCCATGGTTTTTACATTAAAACATCAAGCAAGTAGAAGGCAGGTTTTGAAAGCTTTCACCTGGTTACTGTTGCTTAGGAAACCAGAAGTTCAGTATTAACAGATATTCATCACACAAGTATCACATTAACTAGTGAAGAGCAAGGTGGCCTCACATGACATTTTGAACAAAATAAACACTTAGATTATTGACTAAGTATAATCCTGTGGGATATTACTGCCAGTCCACAGTAGGATCAAGAAGACAATCAGGAGGGTGAAAGTGAGGAAAGTTACAGGTTGAGATAAACAGTTTAATAGTTAAAGCAAAAGCTGCACACTCCAGCAAAACAAAATAAGAAATTAATTCACTATTTCCCATCATCAGGCAGATGTTTAATAGTTTTCCAGGACGGCAGGGCTCCATCATGCACATGGTTGCTTGGGAAGACAAACACTATCACTCTGAATGTTCCCCCTTCTATCTTCTTCCCCCAGATTTATATGCTGAGCATGATGCCATATGGTGTGGAATATCCTTGGGGTCAGTTGGGGACAGCCGTCCTGGCTGCGTCCCCTCCCAACTCCTTGTGCACCTCCAGCCTGCTCACTGGGGTGGTGTGAGGAGCAGAAAAGACCTTGGTGCTGCGTAAGCACTGCTCAGCATCAGCTAAAACATCCCTCTGTTATCAGCACTGTGTCCAGCACAAATCTAAAATATAACCCCATGTGAGCAAATCTGAAGAAAATTAACTTTATCCCAGCCAAAACTAGTACAATTTGAGAAAACCATTTTTCCATCTCAGTGTTTGAAATAATTCATCCCGTTAAAGGTCCAAACCATAAGTTAACACAGATCAGCTTGATAGTTTTCGATGACTCATAGTTTCATTTCTCAGGGCTCTAAATCAATTATTTCAAATCAGAAGCTTTGTCCATTTTCTAAATGTATTCCTCTTTTTTCTGAATGTGTAGAATACCTATGGTGATAAATTGATCTGAAGAGGTTTACTAGTATGACATCCTCTGACTTAAAAATACAAATGGAGAGAAAGGATACATAACAGATGAAAGTTTTACAAGCAAATAAATTACAATTACAATTTATTAAAAACTGGTTCTCACAGTGCAAAAAACAAGTGCTTAAAGTCATTATAGAAATAAGTTTGAAAACGGAAGTATGAGTTCATTTAGTAGATTATCTGTAGACTAAGTGAAAATACATGGTGTTAGTGCAAGAAGCTTTTATCCAGTTATGTACAGCAAGCTGTCACTGGGAATATCTTTGTGTGTTCACTGAGCCATAGGAAGTGGTTTTCAGTGTATTATTTCTGTGGAGTCATATCTAATTCTGTTCTAAAGCCAGTTCCAGTGTCCTCTTCCTACAACTTCACTAGAATTATTTATATAAGTAGTATTTTCTTTGTTTGCATGTTTGAGTGATTTCAGTGAATATAAGACAATTATACATTCGGTTGATGGCATGTACTTCATGTCATCTGTTTCTAGCTCCTGCTAGAAGCTGTAATAGAGGAAGACATGACCTGATCCAGCTATATTTTACCCAGAGAACTGGATGCTACCTCCTTGGAGGTGTTTAAGGCCAGGTTGGATGGGGCTTTGAGCAACCTGGTCTAGTGGAAGGTGTCCCTGCCCATGTCAGGGGGTTGGAACTGGATGATCTTTGAGGTCCCCTCCAACCCAAACCATTCTATGATTCTATGATAGTAGAGGCTTGCCATGTATAGGTAAGGCTATTATGTAGATTGCTTTAGAAGTACCGGATTAGTACATACATCTCAAAAATTAACATAGCTTGAAAATGTACACAAATTAACTACAAAGCTATTAAATTCCAAAATAACTTTTTAAAATTCTATGCAGATTACTGGGGACCATGCTTACAAGTATTGTAGTCTGATATTTCCTGAGATGTTAACTATTATTTTCCGTGAGGTATCTCCTTATCATATAGGTAAACAGTTCTACAGACAACTTAGGAGAGCATTTTCCTTTTACGGTTCTCAACTGAGTAGGCAAGAAACTTTTCCAGAATAATGCTTTCTCAAAACTGCTACCACATCCATTCTTCATTGTCCACTGAGGGAAGACAATTCTGTCTTCTCTCACTCAGGTTAAGGCTGGTTGATTTGCCTTCTTGTCCATATCCTATCTACTTATTAGGATACAAACTCCTTGTTCTCTGAATTTTGCTGCTTATTCTCTGAATTTTAATTATGGAAGAATTCGGGTTGGAAGCAACCTTAAAAATCATGTAATTACTTGTCTCCATTCCTCTGCTTTGCTTCCTTTTTCTTAATCTCTCTGCATTTTTATTTTCACACTGACAAAAACACCAGTAGAAATTTGGGTGGTCAGCTGTTCTGTTTTCATAAATATATCCAGAAAATAAACTTTTTTCAGGTGTGTCACCTACTAGTAAAAAGAAACCCAAACAACCCAAATATCTATTTCCAAAAGAATAGAGTAATATATTATCTTATATTTGTTCCCATTAGACCATAACAGATGAATTTTTCTGAAACAATGTGCTGTATAGCAGATGCTCAGCAGATGGGAAATTGCAAATAAATAGTTAAAGTCTGGTAAAGTTGAAAATTGATACTTATAACAAGAAATGTCAAGCAACCAAGATTCTCTACTCCCATTTACCTCAAACAGCTACCTTTATATTAATATGTAAATTTATATAATTTGAGGAGCAAATGCATTTTTTTCTTCATTAAAGTTTTTGTAATTTCTTAAGGGAAAAAGAAAACCAAGTATATTAATTAACATGGTTGTCATATGAGACATTTATGCTGCTTGACAAGGCATCATTTAGTGACTAAACCTCCAAAACAGAAAACAAGTGCCATAGTCTGGTTTGAGCAACATTATTTGTTGTTTCGTCTTGTCTGAAAATAAGGGTGATATTTTTCTTAGTGACAATGGGGAGGCAGATACATTTCTTAATTTAGAATGTCTTGTTACTTGGTGGTGTCATTCCTCTGCAAGCTCAAGGGTTTGAAGGAAGTTAAAGAGAAATTAAAGGCTCATTTTTCACTGTGAAATTTCTGTGCTGTAAGGTGGACTCTGAATGCATAATGTCCCATTATTTATGTTTCTCAATCCCCAGATGGAGGATCTAGCAGGTGTCTATTACAGAAATCCTTAAAGTACTCTCAATATTGTAGGTATCTCTGGTATCTGATGGGATGCTAATGGAATCAGCTGCCTGCACATGTGTTCTGATGAGGTAACTAAACATCTCAGAGTAAGAATATCATGGCATTTGTGAAGAAAGACCTCACTCACTTTTTTTAACAGATATGACCCTAATTAATGTACCTGTGATATCTGGATGGAAAGTAAATATACTCAAGAAACGTCTGAGTTTCCCTCTAAAAGCACCATGTAAAACACTCCAAAGTTGGCCTGTGGTGATACTGCAGGTAGAAATGGATAGCAATTATCCTAGACTTAGGACTGTCCTGAAGCATCTATGTACTGCTTCCTATGGAGCAAACTTGAATTTTCTGAGACATATATGGTAAAATAGGGTTCTGATTCAGAACAGTGAAGAAACCCTCTATTTGTTAAATGCAAATCTCTGTAATGCCAAATTACAGACAACAAACTTTTGCTGCACTCACGATGGTTTTCATAATTAATCCACATTTTTTGATAAGCCAGTAGCTATTTCATAGCTGTCTACTTGTGATAACAGCTGACTTTCTGACTGTGATGTTAGCTATAGAAATACTATTTTGGTTGAATGATACTCCTATAAAAGCATTTGAAGACTACAGAAATTCTCTGAGTGCAATTAATAGATAAGACCTGTACTACTTACCCTTCAGGTTGAACGTTAAAAATTTCATGTAAGCTACATAATATCCTTTTGGATAGAGAAAGATGCAATAAACTTTCCTTCTCCCTCTGACTTTTCTTTATGTTTATTGAAGACACCCTCTAATGAATGTCTTTGAGGATACTACTTTACCATTTTTCACCCATACTCTAGTTTATTTCCTCTCTGGGTAACCTGTTCCAGTGTTTGATTACTACCATTGTCCAGACTTGCTTGTAATATAGAATTGGAATTTCCCATGCTGCGATATGTGTCTGCTGGCCTCTCCTTTACCTCCAAGAAGAGTCTGTCCTGGTCTTCTTCATATCCGTACAGAAGGCAGCTGTAGGTAGCAATAAGATCCCCTCTTCCCCTTCTTTTCTTAAGACTGAATAAATCCATTTCCTTTCCACATAGCACTCAGAGAGACCAACAGCTCCCCATTGAAGTAATTATCTTTAGCCAAATACTATTCCATATTTTATTTCTATTTCTATACTGGTGAGTGTAAGATCAACTTCTTATATTATGCAATGATAAATGGAATGGTATGATGTTATGTTTGCACAGTGTTGTGACATTTGTAAATATTTCAACTCTTCAGAAGACAGTTCCTTGTGCATTGTGTATGGAAGAGACTCACATCAGTTCAATTAGACTTGTACCTTAGAAGGCATGTAAGATGATGTGATAATATTAGGTAGTCATGCTAAAGAAGAATATGAGTACTTTATAATAAATATTAAGTACATTTTTTTTTCTCTGCCTTTGAAAAAAAAACAGGTTTTTGGCAAAATGGTGGCTCATCTTTTTCTTCTCCACCAGCAAAACTGAAGCACAGACAGTAAAAACAGGGAAGGATACAATTAGATGGCTCATCTTTTTCTTCTCCACCAGCAAAACTGAAGCACAGACAGTAAAAACAGGGAAGGATACAATTAGAGACGTGGAATCCAAGACCTCACCATTGGTATTTTAAGCGGTATTTTAAGCTTAGAGGGTGAGACAATACCTCCTTTACACCAGTATCTCTCATTTGTTTTCCTTGCCAGCCATGTACTTTAAGCTGCCAGTTCCATATCAGAAAGAGCACTGTAATACTATCTTTTTTTTTCTATAGAGATAGAGGGGACAACAGTTGTTCTTAGTACCTGTCATGGTTTAATCCCATCTTGCAACTTAGTACCATGCAGCTGCTTGTTCACTCCTGTTCCTCTTTGCCTCCCTTCCACAGTGGAGATGGGGAAGAGAATCAGAAAAAGGTAAAGATAAGAACAGTTAAATAATTGGGAAAAAAGATCAATAATAATAATAATATTAATAATGGAAAAGAAAAAGCAAAAAGGCAGAGAGGAATAACATCCAAGAAACCCACGTGATGCACAATACAACTGCTCACCACCTGCTGACTGACGTCCAGCCTATCCTTGAGCCCATCTGTCCCTTCCAGGTAACTCCCCTCAGTTTATATACTTGGCATGACGTGCTGTGGTATGGAACACCCCTTTGGCTACTTTGGGTCAGGTGTCCTGCCTCTGCTTCCTCCCAGCTTCTTGTGCCCCTCCTCACTGGCTGAGCATGAGACACTGAAAAGTCCTTGATCGGGGTAAGCACTACTGAGCAACAGCTAAAACATCAGTGTATTATCAGCATTGTTCTCAGACTAAAATCAAAACACAGCACTGCACCAGATATTACGAACAAAATTAACTGTATCCCAGATCAAAACAGGACAGTCCCTATTACAGAGCTAGCAGGAGTACCTCAACTCTTGAAATTGACATTTTCTCACTTCTCATTCTTTTTTTCATGAGAATTTCTTGTACGTAAGGCACATGCCTCCTGTACCATTTCAGATAGGTTCAGCTTGATTTGAATAAGAGCAAAGCTACAGAACAGAATTTAGAAGTGTTTGCATAAAACAAATGTTAAATACACTCCAGCACAAGGGAGAGAAAAAAAAAAAAAAAAAAAAAGAAGGAATTAAGGCTGTAATATTTTATTGCAGTTCACTGAGAACAGTTTTAGTACTTACATATATTTCTGTCTCAAGATTAATTACATGATGATTATACTAATCTATTCCACTCAGGTGTTTACTGTGAGTCCATGGATGTTTAACAGACAATTTACATGTTTGTGTAAAAGTACATCATTACAGTGTAAAAGTTTATGTATGAGTTTTCTCTTTCTCATGAAGCAAAAAATAGATAATTTTTGATAAAATTTTGACAAGTGTTAATGAAATTTGTATGAGTTTCTAATTCAAAGTATATCAATGTGTCACAGTGGAAGTGCCCTTTAAATATTAAAATACTGAAAATGTATTCAAAAGTGTATGGTACATGTAAAAATAATTTTATCACCCAAAATTAACAAGGAGGTTGTGTGCTATGGCACTCCAACTGTAATGTGTACTGTACTTTTCAGCCCTGCAAGAGGTCTGGACCCAATCTGCTATCATAGGAGACAATTCCCACTAAAACATGGTTTATAAAGGGAAAGCCTTGGGGAAAAGCAGCAGGGGAAACCAAATAGCAGTGTGGTAATAGTGGACCACTGTTGCAATGGTTTCCCGAGAGCTTGCAGAACCTGTGTCTTTTGCTTTTTTGGGTTGGAAAATGCAGTTATTCTCCTGACAGCCAAATAAAAAAAACAGTGAGCACATGGAACAGCCAGGGGAATGGTCTTTTAATTGATTAATGGGAAATGCTGAATTATTAGTGAACAATTTTTGAAGTTTCAGTAAGAATGGAGCAGAAAGCATTATTATTTTTTGTCCTCACAAGTGTCATAATCAAGTTCATTTGTTCTTATTCACACAGCTTTCAAGCTGCTTAGGTGCTTCTGCATTGTGCTATTAAGGGTATTCCTCACCAGAAAGAGTTTGGAAATGAACTCTATATGAGATTAAAACTGGTTGGCACATATTTCAGCATGTTTGTTTATAAGTGTAAGATCTCTGTTGAAGATATTTTTATAGAGATAGAGAGGAACAGAAGAGGACAAAGTTGCCAAGTCAATGGGTGGGCTGTGAAGCTATGAGTATGTTTGGGCACATTCCATCCTGATGATTTTAACTGGGAAAAAAAATGGAGGACTCCTGTCTCACAGTGTTTGGAGGAGTTTGGAGACAGGTTCTATCTGAGCAGAAAATATATTCCAGGCATACAGCCAAGACAGAGAATGGCAGAAGAGACAACCAAGGGGAAAATGAAAAGAAGAGAGACTGTCAGAGTGCACAGTCCAAGAGAGTGGAATTTAATTAGTAGCAAGCTATTATGTAAACATTTAGATGGAACTGGTGAATATTCAAAATTAAGTTTCTCATCAAAAAGTGAATAGGAAGTGACAGTTAGGCTACCAACAGCTGCTTAATGGGCAGCTAGAGATAAGAAAAAAACATCTAGATAGAGAAGATATGCATTAAAATGGAAGTTCTAAAACAATAACTGATAGAAGAAATATAATTGCTTTCTTAATATTTTTTTACTGCCTTTCTGCTGGGAGCTGTTTTCCTAGGTGGAAAGAGATAGCGAAACTAGCACTCTCAAAAATGTTCTTTATTAAGGAAAAAATTGAAATGTGTGCGGAAAAGACACTACAAAACTTGTGATCGGATGCAGAAAAGCAGAAGTCCATTCTAATTTAGCAACCCTAATAAGCACACAGTTGAAGCAAAATAGGTATATAACTGCTTTGAACAACTGGGGTGTTTGTATAAATTTAAAAGTTTTAAAGACATTTGGCTTTCAAGCACTTGGGGCATAGATTCATTGTAGCTTCCTACACATGCCAGCCTACTGCTTTATTGCTATAGTAAACACTTCTATCAAATGTCTCATTAAGAAATTCTTCACTTAAACTGCAGTTCAACCTTAAATTTTTTAAAAGATACAATGAAATGAATTATCAGTAGTAACAATACAGATGTACATAAACAATGGATGTGCAGTGCCAATATTTGGTCTTGCAGCATATTATTCATGTGGGAGAATGAGAAAAATCGCCCTGTCTTCTCTCAAATTCTCTCTTCAGAGACCCTAATTGTTCTATAATTTCATAGCAAGAGAATGCATTATCCCCCTCCTGTTTATATTTCTCCTGGCTTATATTATAACTTTCTAAATATATCATGTCATGTTATTTATCTTGGTGCCCAGGTGCAGGATGTTTGCCTAGTCTACTAATTCTGGAATTCTTGCAAATAAATCACTGTTTCAAAAGTGAATGCAGCAAAGTCTGGGTTAACTGAAACACCAAATATTTTTCAATTATACAGTGTCTCAATAACATTGCTGTGCAGAATAAAGCAGAGTAATTTGATTTCCAGAATTAAAGGAGTAGATTATTGCTTCTCCACAGATGGCCTTCCATTAATCTAGAAGGAGAAAAAAATCTATTAGAACAATCAAGATCTGAATAGACAATGAAAATATCTAAGATCTAAAAATATTGCAGGTTTTGTTACTAATGTTGCTTCAGTTTGATAGTTAAAGGTTTTTCACAAACTATGAAGAAACTCAACAATATAAAAATACCTTCACGTTAACGTAAATGAACCTAAATAATGATGCAGTTCTGTTCTGAGGAATACATGTGTTAAGTATTGAAATGACTGAACTGCACAAGCTTAGTTGAGGTTGGCAGGGACTTCTAGAGACCATCTCAGTGAATCCCCAGGCTCAAAGCAGTGCCCGACAGAGAAAGTTGCACAGCACAATCGTCCATTCAGGTTTTGAGTATCTGTTTGTGTTTGAAAAACCTCACAGTAAAAACTCACAGTACCTCACAAAGAAAAAGTGTCTTTTTGTGTTCAGATAAAATTTCCTGTACTTCAGTGTGTGCTCATTGTTTCTTGTCTTATCACTGGGCACCATGGAGAAGAGTCTGGCCCCATCTCCTTCCTGGCCCACATCAAGTGTTTATACAGGTTGCCAAGACCCATTGGGCCTTTTGTTCTCCAGGCTGAAATGCCTCAGCTCACTCAGCCTCACCTTGTATGGCAGCTGCTCCTCTCCCATCCTCACCCTTATGGGCCTTTGCTGAGCTTGCTCCAGCATGTCTGTGTCTTCTCATGTACTGAGGAGTCCAGCACTGGAAACAGCACCCCAAATATGCCTCAGTAGTGATGAGCAGAGGGATCACCTCTCCTGACCTACTGGTAACACTGCTGGCTGCATTCCACCAGGACTCAGAGGTCCTTCTTTGCCAAGCTGCTTTCCAGTCAGTCAGCCCCTAGCCTGTACTGCTGCATAGGTTATTCCTTCCCACATGCAGAATTAGGCATTTCACTTTGTTGAACTTCATGAAATTCCTCTCTTTCCATTTCTCTATCCTGTCCAGGTCCCTCTGAAAGGCAGCAAGATCTAATGAGTCAGCCACACTCCTTACTCCCCATTTTGTATCATCTGTGAATTTGGTGTAATCTATCTAATCATTCAGCTCATTAATGATATTAAACAGTATTGGCCCTCATCTTAAACCCTGGGGTACACCATGAGTGACGGGCTTCCAGCTGCACTTTGTGTTGATCACAATCCTTTGAGCCTGGCAATTCAGCTAGTTTTCAATCTACCTCATTGTCAACTTATCCAGTCCGTATACGAATACTTGTGGTTTTTAAAATTTGTAAAAGAAACAAGAAGAAATGAAGTAATGAGGAATTTATGCATCCTTTGATTTGTACCTTGTATCATTATGCACATTTTAAAAATTTTATTCTACTGCCCAATGTGCTTGACATATCCTAGCCCAGCCCTTCCCTTGTAATATTCAGAGAACAATGATGGTTTCGGCCACCCTGCCCTCTTTACATCCAGTTTTGCTGCCAGTTTTGATCAGCTCATACAGGGAATATGGCTTTGTGAGTTTTACAGGTTCTTTAATTCTTTGCTCTATAATTACTAAGTATGGGGGTTCTTTTGTTAATTTAAATCAAGATGTATAAAAATTGTTTGTGGGATACATTATGAATTACATATGCCAAAATCTGTATCATGAGTAAGAGTTACAACTTAAATTACCCTGGTTTCAAGACTGTAATTTAGTAATTTCTGACATAAAGCCGTCAGACATTTAGCATTCCAAATAATTAACGCAGCATTTTACCTTTAAAATACACTCATCTGCCTAGAACAAACTTTCCACTACCAGGAAGAACAAGCACACTGCTTTGTTCCTTAGATAATCAGGTATCGTTCTATCAGAAAGAAAATTATCTGCATAATCACTCAACTCAGTCAAACCAAACCATACTCTACCCTGGATCCTTTCCTGCTTACACTCATCATCTCACTCTACACATATTTTTTTCTTTTTCTTCCTTTCCTTGTTCCTTGGCAATTATTCAACTTCTAGAATTTGGATAAGGAATGAAATTACAGAAGGATACAGAAAAGGAGCAGATTTTAATTTCTAGCCCCAAGCAACTAATGAGGATAAAAGTAACTTCTGCTATGCAAATGGTAAAGTTTAGTAAGATAGGGGTACATTCATGAAGGATGAAATACCACCAAACATCCTTGCAGAAGATTTAATTTTTTATTTTATATTTGAGACCAATATTGTAGAATTATGTGTAGAGAAGATGTAACAGGAATTTTGAAAAGTTGTGAAAATGAGCTGTTAAAAATGTCCATGTATGTTTAGGACCATGAAAGACAAACTATCAAAGAGTTTTTGGGAAAACTATTGTGTTCAAACTTGTGGTTAACTAGTTAAAATGATCCATTAAATTGGCAGTTAGAATGAATTGCTAATACTGGGGGAAAAAAAATTCTTGTCAAAAGAACCAAGAAAAGCAATATATACTAAGTCAATGAAACAAAGACATAGTTGCAATAATGTTGTGGTTTTATTATGTGGTAGTATTGTTTTTATTTTTTTTTTATTACTTATAGCTCTGTTAAATTATTGCTGTAATTAAAAAAGATTTTTAAAGGTTTCTGCAAAACATGTTTTGTGTATGACATTCCTTTCTGGTTTTAAATGCAGAGTAAATAAAGCTTTTTAGACAAGCAAGCATTTTGAGGAAGACAAAGAGTCATATTTTTTAGTAGAAGCTGTATGAGATATTTTTCTTGTACTTGGTTTGGAATAGGAAGTTTAGTGCCTTATGGTTACTTATTTATTTGTAATTTTGCTGAGATACTCCAAATATGCCACTGTGTTTACAGTAATTGTAAATTATATCTGCAATATTTCAGCATGTTTCAGGTTTGTGTGTGTGTGTGTGCGTGTATTTGCCTTTCTTGGAATTTTTGTTCCCAAGACATAGACAATAAATGAAGCATTTGTTTTCATAATTTGAAGCAATACAACAAAATAAATGAGGTGTTGGTTAATCTAAAATATTTGGTCTTCAATTAATCATGACCAATATAGTGTAAGAGTCTCATTATTTATGTTGATGTCTCAACAAGAAAATCAAGAGAAGTATAACAGTAGGATTAGGAGACATCAATTATTTCTTTGCTAAATGCTGTCTTAAACAAAATGTGATTTGTAGGCTAAGACATTTATGATTGAGTACAGATTTGAAGGACAATTGACCTATCAGTGCAGTCTTACTGAAATCACATATAGTTAAGAATTTGTAACCCTCTTTGAGGAGCAGACTATTATGTAAAAGTGCACTGTGGATTGGAGTATCTGATCAACCTTAAAAACACCACAGCAATGTCCTGCTTCAGCGGAAGGCTATGGATTTGATTGGTCATTAACTTCTCTACGTGTGACAACATTAAAGTTTTTATCAGACTGATAAGCAAGCAGATTAAAATAAAAATAAACAAAAAAAAACTCACAATCAAATAAACCTCAAATCATTGGCTTTCTCCTGAAATGTATTGCCCTCTATATATTTTACTTCTCTTTGTTAGTTATGAAAACATTTTTCCATTTAAAAAAAATATTCTGTCTATCAGAAACCAAAGTTTTAATTGAGATGAGAAGAGAGAGCAGAGAATAGTTTATATTCTGCTGTTGTAACTCAAAATTTCATAATACTGACCCCTCACAGATTTTTATGTCAAAACTCTTCCTTTCATTCTTTTTAAGCAATGGCAATTTAGAAATCTGCCTTCATGATACAAACGTATTTTCAAGGTTTAATAAAAAGACAGAAAATTGAGCTCAAAATCTTACTCTGATCAAAATGAAACCTGAATTTCAAAAAGTATTTGATTTTAGAAACCTCTTCTTATTTGAGAATATTTTTCTTAAGCTGGTGGTGTATATATATGTGAGGTAAGATTTCAAATAGATTTGAGAATTTCCATGTATTTTTTATTATTTATATATAAATGCTGTTGTTCACATAATAGCATGTACTTAATTGCTTTATTTATCAGCTAAATAATTTTCTTGAAATTTATTTTGAATGAATGAACAAGAGATTTATTTTAGCTGGAAAAACAAAGCAATTTTAAGGTGCTCTCTGCATTGTTTAGATGAATCATGTCTTTAAGAAAAATCATATGACGTGAAAATAAAGTAGAAGTGACATTTCATTATGCTTTTTAGGTTTTGTATCAGTCCTTTAGACGGATCTGGATTATATATACAGTTATTAAAAAAAAAAAAAAGGAAAGCAAGAATATTATTTGAAAATGAGGCCCTAAATTGCAGTAATTTAAAAGCTAGTAACTTCTGATATTTAATTGTCAGATTATGTGCCTTTTTCCTACACAATGCATTAATATAAAGTGATATGCCATTTCCTTCAAGCATCTCATTATGAATACAGAGACACTGTTACATTAAGCCATAGATTCAAAACTTTTTCACTCAAAACCAATACTTGTAGTATTCTTTGGTAAAATATTCCTAACTTCTGTTAACAAATGTGTTGGAATTTTAGAAAGTTCACATACATTCCTATAGAACTTTGTTGCTTTCTTTTTTTTTTTTTTTAACTCACACCTGAACTGATAAGAACCCTCTGGCAATAAACCAGTTTTCACATAACAGCAATTCCTGGTTTCAAACTCTCTGCAGCACATAGAATTCTCATTATTTACACATATTAAAGGATTCAAAGAATTAAGAAATCAGTAACTCAGTAAAAGTATGTCTACATTTAAAGTTGGATTACAATATATTAAAAAAAAAAAAAATCCCAAACTTTATATTTGCTAGAAAGTTCTAAAATTGGTTTTTCAGCCATCAATACTTAGAAACTATTTGAAGTAATGCTTCCTTGTTAAGTTTTAGGAGTGGTTTATGTAACAAAAAAGTTATATTTGCTTTATTTTGCAACTTTCTTCAACAGATTTTGAAAGGTGTGTGAAAAGTCTCCTTCAAAATCACTTTATAGGAGACACAAAGTATTCAATACAGATTAACTTTGAGACCTCTGTATGTAAAACAACTAGGACACTGATTGTATATAATATTTTCAGTTCTATATATAAAGAATGTCATGGCAACATTATTTATTTGTATAGAAAAAAGAACACATAAAGCACTTAATTTTGCAAAGGTGAATTCATTAATTATGAAAGGTGAATCAACATCCTTTTTATAAAACTGTTATGAAATATACATTAAGCCATTTTTAATACTGGGAGGGGGAAGCCAAAAACCCAAAACCCCCTTGTAAATTGCCGATGGAAAAAAGATTTAGTTTTTAATTCCTTAGAGTGCCACACCACTGTACCATTTTCTACATGACTCTGAAGAACACAAAACAGTAAAGAACTGAACACTTACGCTCCAGGTGTAGTCCTGTTTTATTATACACAGCTGGGAAGACAGCACACAAAGGTTGTGTGTCTTCTCCCAGAATTCTGTTCAAAGTAAAGCTCAAGCATCCAGGAAATGGAAACAATCTCTTGCAAAACAAACTGCTAGTCTTGCTAATCTTGCACTTTCCTTTCTGTTTTCTCCAATCCTGTAAATTTCAGATTCCTGACTACACAGTGGAAAACTTGCAGTACAGACACTTCCAAAACCTGTGGGAATTAACTTTAAACCTCAGACCTGAACATAAGTGTAAAATCTTGCAATGGACAAGGTCTCAGAGACATCTCAGGTTTTCGCTGGATGCCTGGGTTTTGGCACCTTGATACATAGCTAACTGGAAGTCAGTATAAAAGCCTGTTTCTCTGCTACAAAGCACAGGGAATTCAGCTAATTTTCAGTCTAGCAGCTACTACCAAATTTGGAGGTTTAGGGAACTGATCATTAAAAAAATCTAACTCTGTTGAACCAAGATCTATGTACTTGGCCATTCAGAAAAGACGTTTGATTATCCCTAGGCATAATCAAAGCTTTAAGCAACATCCATATTACTGTTGGAGCAGAGCTAGGAAGGAAGTCCAACCATGCTCCCTAGCAAAGTTTAGTTTCATGTTAACTAGAAGACATAAATCCAGAAACAAGCAACTCAGACTAGAGTCCTTTTCTAGTAAATATTACTGACAAGATTGAACCACAGTTTTTTCCTGACCGTATTATGCAGTTCTGCAAGACTATTCAAGTAGGTATTGCATCCTTAATATCCATCATGACACTCCTTGGGACATGCGCTTTATGACCACCTACTATGCAAATGTTATTTCCAGACCTCACAGTACTTCAAACACAAAAGACACAGAATAATAATTACATCACAGTTCTGTAGAGTTACTGTATGGATATAGATTAAATCTACCCCTGCTGTGCACTCTGATGTGTATTCAGAGAACAGAGTATGTTTTACTGATTGTTACTATGAATGCAATTAAAGATGAATATGAAACATCTGGATCAAAAAGGGAAGCATCTAGTAAATTAGAATAAACTCAAACACTGTCTTTGACTGCTAAAATCTACTCATTTTTCTTGGAGGCACTTTGACCTTTTTTTGTATCTGGACTAAATGTTCCTGTGTTTCTGTGGAGATGAAAGCCACCATGACAGAGAGGGCATAATGCAATTCATTTCTATGGGGCCTTTTGGAAAAGGAAAACCCTTTCTAAAGTACAATAAATACAAAAAATAACACTTAAATGTCTATATTCTGTCTGTGCCAATCTTCCGTACCTTTCCTAATATTTTATAAACACTTTGACCAATCACAGACAAATCTGACAGAGTAATAATCATCTTAAAATTCTGAGAAGCATTGTAAATATAGGCAGCAAAGAAACATGAATTAGTGTTGTGATGGTGGGAGAAGATGCAGAAACTGTTTCTTCTGCTTTGCCTGTTGGTCAATCTGAATGAAGTGCTGGCCACATGGTGAAATCATGAAACGATTAAACACCCAAAAGAAGACAGGGTGGAATAAGGTATTAGAAGGACAAAAAATAACATGAGTCCTCTTGGAGGATGTAGGAAAACTGTGCATGGGTGAGGATCTGTAAGGAACCATAGTATATTAGTTCCTGATTATGAAAAATAGCTTTTGTCAGTCATGAGAAGAGTTCAGCCATTTTTCCCAGCCTCAAGAACCTTCTCCCTGGAGAATGATACAAGGCAATCCCCTCATTACAAAGAACACTTCAGAAGATCTGTTTGCAAGCCCAGGGTAGCCCTGTGACATACAGCTAAATATTTTCACTGTATGAAAATGGAAGTTAGTCTCATACTCCGGGGGAATTAGCTAGGAAAATGCCCATTCTGCTACTGCATGAGGAAAATAAACTCTCCCATTCTATTCTTCATGCTAAGTTGGAGAAAGCACTACTTCATATGTACAAGAACTTGTGAGGACAAGCTAGTCTTAGGACCAGTTTTGCTTCTTGGCTTTGACTGTAAAAATATTAATAAAGTATTCAATGTGAACCAAATGATGACTAAACTCCAGTGCAGGAATAACTCATCATTTAATGTTACATAAATTTCTGAATCAATGCACACAGCATCAACAAGAGAGTTGAAGTAAGGTTTTGTGATTTACAGATATCAAATATTTCCAAGAAAGTCTGCAGAGAAAAAAGTAAAACGTGGGAAAGACAGACAGAATCCTTTCCCTTGAGAGGAATGAAGCAGAGATCTGTGAACATGGTCTGTGCTTCCTTCTGTGCAGGACATACCTGCTATCAGTGACAACTGAAGTGAAGGTTTTCTACATTAAAGATATAAGTTGCATTCCCTAACAACAAGAAGGTAGTGAATATGTGGATTCTCCTCCTACTTAGCTGAAACATTTCCTTTCACTTCAATGGAGCTGTTCAATCATGCAGTTCAAATGGTATTAAAATCACTGGAAGAAGTAAAGGAAAATCCTCCTGTCTGTTATATAGACAAACCTGTCAAGAAGAGGAGTTCTTGAAACACCTTCCTTCTTCTTATTCTGAACACTGGCCTAAAATGATGCCAAAGGAAATTTTGCATATGGTTAGATTCAGTGAGAAAAAAATCAGGATGTAAGGCCTGACCTAAACTGAAGGTTGAAACCAAGTTTTTGTAGGATTTAGGAATGATCCACTGTAACTTGCTATCAGCTATGCTACTGATACAAGTACTAGTCTACTTTCCAACACCTCCAGATAATGGTAAATGTAGGTAGTCCTCATATTATATTTATAAGAATACAAATGGAGTGAAGTTGGAATATTACTTCATTTATTTCTCTTGAAATCACATCCTTAAATCTTTTAACATATTAAAAAATGTAAAGAACTACACAAAATACCTTATAGGTTGGCATTTTCTTTAGATTAATCATATTTGAGTTGGCACACTGTTCTCTGGGAAGTAAGGAAAGAAGCACATGGCAGTTTAATATATGTTAGAAATATTTGTAGCTACACTGTGAAATGAAGTAAAAATGTCAGAGTAAAATGAGGAGCTGAAATTGTTTCTTTATTGAAAACTGGGTTTGACCAAAACTGTATGCTCATGCACACCTCTTTCACCAAATAGATGTGAGTAGGAATCAATTTAAGAATAAATCTAAATTTTTTTGATCTCTCTTTATGGTATTTTAAACTTCCAGTTTGCACCTGCTGTATAATTAAACCTCCCTTCTAAAACCTGGCCTTACTTTGTGCCTCACTGATTTCTGATCATTGTTCTTTCTTCATGCACCATAATCTGTGCTGCCTTCCTCTCTATTGCCTTTCCTTTCCTGGATTCAAACCAGTGAGTGTTCATTGTCTTTTCATGTCATTACTTTTCACTCTGAACTGTCATTAGTTGCTTATTAGTCTATTGTTAACTTGGGCAGTTTCAGCACTGAAACCAAGTTCATGGATCCAGTTGTAGCTGATTGATAGGTTTTAGAACAACTTCAGCATTTTATTATAGTTCCCAGTCTTTCAAGTTGCAGGAAGATGAGGCAGATAGATCTGAGGTGATCCAGCACAGTTTTTGGCAGTTGGGCTTGCATTTACACTTCACCAGATAGGAAAACCTGGACTCAAAAAATACTGGACTCAAAATAATTATTTTTTTTTTGTTGGTTAGAAAGACCAACCAAGACCAAATTTGGGGCAGAAGAGTGAAAGCATGTAACAAAACATTTTATTTTTTGTCAGAAATTAGAATGGGTTTATTTTACCTCATTCAACACTTTATCAGCTTCTCATTTGTGGTTCTGGATCATTCCAAGCACATATGGTTCCATCTATTTAGCCTGTTACAGAGGAGATTTTTTTGCTATTACATCCCAACAATTAAGGCTTCCTGACTTTAAATTATACTTCTTCAGAAAAGTGCATTTAATCTGGTTCAGAAAATCAATAAATAAATGCAAAACCAGAGAAAGAATACAATTATTCTAGAACAATAAAAAGAAAGTTACAAGATCAGACTAGGAAACTAGACTAATACTGCCTGCAGAATGAGATGTTAAGATATAATTCAGGTGCATTACATAGAATCATAGAACCCTAGAACACTTAGGGTTGGAAAGGACCTTAAGGTCATCTAGTTCCAACCTCCCTGCCATGAGCAGAGACACCACACACTAACCCGTGTCGCCCAAGGCTCTGTCCAACCTGGCCTTGAACACCACCAGGGTTGGAGCATTCACAACTTCCTTGGGCAACCTATTCCAGTGCCTCACCACCCTCACTGGGAAGAACTTCTTCCTTATATCTAATGTAAACTTCCCCTTTTTAAGTTTAAAGCCATTACCCCTTGTCCTACTACTACAGTCCCTGACCAAGAGTCCCTCCCCAACATCTTTATAGGCCCCCTTCAGATACTGGAAGGCTGCTCTAAGGTCTCCACGCAGCCTTCTCCAGGCTGAAGAGCCCCAGCGTTCTCAGCCTGTCTTCATAAGGTAGGTGTTCCAGCTCTCTTATCATCCTCGTGGCCCTCCTCTGGACTTGCTCCAACAGCTCCATGTCCTTTTTATGTTGAGGACACCAGAACTGTACACAATACTCCAAGTGAGGTCTTACGAGAGCAGAGTAGAGGAGCAGGATCACCTCCTTTGACCTGCTGGTCACGCTTCTTTTGATGCAGCCCAGGATATGATTGGCTTTCTGGGCTGCAAGCGCACACTGCCTGCTCATGTCGAGTTTCTCATCAACCACCACTCCCAAGTCCTTCTCCACATCTTTAACTTTGTCAATGATTTCAAGTCCAGGTATTATTTTTCACTGACTACAAATGGTTCAGAATAAGAAGACAGAAATGAAACCAGAGAACATGAATATTGAGGAAAAGACCCACTTCGACACTACCTCAAATAAGATTAATTTAATAAATATTAGATAGTATCTTGAGGGAACAGAATATTGAAAATTTTAAAATAGTTTGGATGAGCTCAGTAATCTATGATTAGACTTCCCCAAATGTATTTGTTTGTAAGCACTCACAAAAATGGAACTTATTTCCATCTTCAAGCTAGAAAGATGTTGAGTATTTATTTGATGCAAATTTTATTTTTTGCATCTGCACTGTTCAGTACTCTGGTTACAGAGCTTATTACTTAGGCCTTGAGCTAAGCAATTAATTCATAGCTAGTAATTTATTTGATGGATTTTACTTTCTCTTATGCATAAATTTTCTATAAGCAGATTTTTATCTAATTTATTCAGTATTTCAAATTATTTTCCAAATAATTTATTTTAATAATTCTTGGTTGGTAATTGGGTTGAAGAAGATAATTTCAAATGATGCATGTTTAGCGTGTGGACTATAGAAAAATATTTCCTACACAGATCAATCTTCTTTACTATGTGAAGACTTGTCAGCAGAGGTGAAGATACGGATTCAAATACCTTGAGATGATCCAGTGAAATCTGTCGTTCTCACTTTTCACTAAACTTACTGATGTAGTCCAGCCAAACAAATAGATCTTTAGAATTTTATTAGTAACTCAACTCCCTTTGTTGTGAAATAGGTAGTAAAACTGGGAATTTTATGGAATCCACAAAGCTGTCTTGAAACATAATATAATGTATCCCCAACATAACCAGTTCTTAGAAAATTATCCAAAGCATCTCTTGTCCATGCATTTTATTGTGTCTTTTCCTAACAATAGAACATTAAAATCAAATAATTTTAGAATAATATGATATTAAAATCTCTCTCTTTCTAGCCTTAAGTATTTTACCTGTTTAAGAATTTTTTTATTTAAAAATCTTTTTATTTGAACATCAAATAATTGAATACTTTTAAGTTTGGCTGTTTTCTGATGGCTTTACACATGTGAAAAATATCAATTGTTTCCATAGAGGGATACCTTGCTGTGTGAGAGTCCTTATTCTAGTTCTCTAATTGACCTAAGTTTTCCTTCTGTGCATTTGCAGCACAACAGGCCTCTTGTTGAGAAAAAAAAGCTCGGAATTGGTCTTATGTCTCAACAGAGAAAGGACCCCAGACTAGCAGTCTTCACTTGAAACCTCCAATCTAGTACTCAGTGCACACAGAGAAAGCAATTGCAAAAGTGAGTTAGGTGCAAAATACATAGCTATCCTTTTTTTTTCTTAATCAATTTTTTGGAGGTGCAACACAGAAATCTAACTCTCTGCAGGACAAAAAGGTCTTTCACAGCTTGCATGAGCTACTGCAAAACAAACAAACAAACAGCAACAGCACTTTCAACTATGTTTCAGAAGGTGTAATTCTACCTTTTTTTTTTTTTTTTTTGACAAATGGTAATTCAGATCCTTCTCTTCAGTAAAAGATTCTAAGCTCTGTATTTCAATATGCCAGGGATATTTTTTATGCAGCATTATTGACCTTGCAAAATCTACCTTCTGCTCAGAATGCTACTATCTATCTGCAACTATGATTAGAATTGCTTTTAGTGAAGAGGTATTAAGACTCATGTTTTTCTACAAAAAATTAAAGTTACATATTGTGAAAGTAAACACTAAAGCATCTAAGGCATTCAATAGATTTACCTCCTGATCTAGAAATGTTGACTCTGCTCCTGTAAAAGATATATTAGAAGTCTGTTGTGATAATAAATTCAAATATTAAATTGTATTTTTGTGTATCTATTGATACATAATATATATTAACTTTAAAAAGTAAATAAAATGATTTAACAATTTCAGACATATCTTTTGCATTATTTCTTCCTCCTTAGGCATGTCATCCTGTGAAAAAAGCAGAGAGATGGTTTTGGTGTCATCCCAGTTTGAAAGAAAATATTATATTTGTTCACTGATCTAATAAATCCCTATACTGTGTTATTCATAAAGGCTACAGCACTTCTTTTTTTTTTTCTTTCCACAGGAAATCATGGAACTCAAACACTCTGTGCAATCCTCAATACTTTTCTACTTCCCTCTCAGCACAGCCCTGTAGCAAAATCAGGGCAGATAACCCCCTACTGCATCAAAATCCTTTAGGATGCAGCAGTTTGATATTCAACATCTTCACCAGTTGTTCTTGGTAACATTTTACTCATTCAAACTCCTACAAAACCTTTTCTGACTTGGTGCTGTGTTATAGATGCAACTGTTACAAACAGCAGAATTGAATGAGAAGCTATTTTGAACAAAAAAGGAAGTGAAAAAGTCAGGAAATTGTCTTTTTTTGATTGAAGCATATCTTCATGTAAGACTTGAATACAATTTCTGTAAAATTCAATTTTTCATTTCCATGTAATAATACAATCACTGTAGAGTATGAAGCCAGCAATCAGTAGCTTAGCATACAGCCCTGATGAATTTTTTTCTTTCTGCTTCCAACTCATGTCTCAAAGAGGAGTCTGGCCTGCGGAGTTCACTCTGTTTGACTAATACACCAGTTAGCTGCTGTGACAAGGTTTTGCAGTATCAAAAATCAAAACTTTCCAGAGAAAATAATCTTCTAGCTTAGAAAGTTAGTCAGGGAGGAAGTTAATGAAAGACCTCAAGGATATGTGTGCATAATATTAATCTCAGTGTAGATAAAACTCATTAAATAACACAAAAAGAGTATAGCCTCTGGACAAGATAAACAGCAGTATCTTTTGAAGCAAGCTCCTGAAATAAAAAAATATAGACTAAAACTGTTTAAATGATTAATACTAAACACTGAACACTCTGATCTCTTTTTGAAAAAGAGTTTTTTACCTTCCAGGAATTTGGTTGAGAAGGTGGTCTGAGTTATTAGAGGAATTAAATGATCTGATGGATTTCTCTCTTTACGTACATTTTTATTAATAATTCTGTTATTATACTATTTTTAAATGTAAGTACTCTAGATTTTTAAATACTATTATGCTGAGACAAGAAAAACAATTGCAGAAGTTGCAGTTCTTATTTGTGGTGGGTTAATCTTAGCTGGCTGCTAGAAACCCACTCAGCTTCTCTCTCATTCCCCCTCCTCAAAAGGACAGGGAGAAAAACTAAGGGGAAAAAGCTTTTGTAGGTCAAGGTAAAAACAGAGAGATCATTCAACAATATAATGGGTAAAACAGATCAACCTGTGGAAAACTTACTTAAGGTATTGTCAAAGTAGATTTAGATAGTGAGAAACAAATACAAAATACAAATACCTTCCCACCTTCCTCCAGCTCTTTTTCACTCAGCCTCACTCCTTTATTTCCAACTCCACTATTTCCCTACCTCTGAGCGATAAAGAGGGATTGGGAGTAGGGGCTGTGGTCAGTTCGTAAGAGTTCCTCTCTACTGCTCACTCCTCCTCGCCTTTTTCCACCAGCATGGGTCCTCTCCACGGGCTGCAGTCCTTTGTGATAAGCCTGCTTGGGTGTGATCACACCGTCGGACACACAAAATATCCACCTGCTCCAGCATGTGCTCATCCATGGGCTGCAGGGAGCATGTCTTTTCCTTCCTTCTTCACTGACCTTGGTGTTCACACGGTTGTTTCTCACACTTTCTTCCTTCTTACTCTTCACTGCCTTCTGGTGGTTTTGGCCTTTCTTGAGTATGTTGTCCCAGAAGTGTCGCCAGCTTGGCTGATAGGTTCAGCCACGTCTTGCGGTGGGTCTGTTGTGGAGCTGTCTGGGTCTGGTCATTTCCAGCATGGGGCAGCTCCCAGTCTCTGAGAGGCCATTCCTTAGTCCCCTCTACTGTCAACACCTGGGCACAGACATCAGATAGACAGAGGCATTCATACTGCCTAACCACCTACATCCACCAAAAGAGAAAAATGATACCATTGAGCTGTTGCTGTAGTCAAGGAAGGTTGGTATGAAATCCCAAAGGCATTACAGAGTACTCAAGTTCTTCTGACAAGCCCTCTGAAGAATACTTGCCTTACTCACCATATGGTATATAGAAAAAGGTCTGCCGCAAATTACCAGCATATAGGAAATCAGAGTCGTGTTCATGGTTGCTTCTCTTAAATTGGAGAACCCTTACTCCTTTCCTCTGTTTGCTGGACTTCCTCGGCTTTGTGGTATTTCTCTCCTAATGCATGCTAATGTAGAAAAAAAGGGTGGTAAACAGGAGTAGAGTATAACAATACATATGACTATAGAGTCACACTGAAAAAATTAGTACATTCCTAATTCAGAGGGCTTGGGCTGAAATTTGACATGGATCTCAGAGAGTGCCCACAATAAAATTTATGAGGTTAGCCACTCCCTTCTGCTCATATGGTCTGGAATCTGATTAGGTTAATATACAGATATGTTTGGGTTTGATGCCTTCACTGTGTCTTTCATTCCTATAAGTTTTGGAGTTGACTAAGAAAACTGTTTCACATGCTTTTGACTTCATGTGTACCAAACTGATAAACATTTGGCAGATTACCAAAGGAGTGGAATCTACTTTTCATGAAAGTGGAAATAAATCTCTGGCAGATGGCATATCTAATGGTGAAATGAAAGAAAACAATTAGTGGGGAAATATAGGTCTGAAAATCTCCTGTTGTTAAGGAGTCCATAAAACTGGGGAGGAAGGGCTGCTTTACTTGCTTAAGAATTTCCTATATGTTTGGCACATCCAGATTAGAAAACATGATTGGATAGTGGTATGGTAACACTTCTCCATAGAGTCTGTATGATTTACAAAATCATTATCTTTCCTTGATAGAAGTCAAGTGCTATCATTTTTTTATGTCAATTTAAGTCCTCGGGTGGTTTGCAGTAAATTTCCTTTTCCTCCTCCTCACTTGTTTGAAGTATAAAACTTTTCTCTGGAAGATGTGCTGCTGGCTCATACAGACCAGCATAAGGTTTTATTTTGAAAGGGGAAATACTTTCAATTATACTTGAAGCAGAAGCTTTACTTGTAGTTGTCAATAGAACAAAATGTGTGATTTATTTCAGATAGAAGGTCAAGGACTTATACTTTAGGTACTCAAGACATAACGGATTTTCATAATTTTCCCTTAATTCTTCAGAGATTATAATGTCTGTGTTGATTTTCAGTGATTTAAAGTTTTTCACTATAAACATAAAGCACTCAAAGCCTTTTTATTCCATGAGAACCCAAAATACCAGAGTCAAACATTCTCTTACTGTGACAAAGAGAACAAGGTCACCATTATCTTTCTTGTCTTCAGGTTCCCAACGTATCAGCAGCCTATTTTTCCATTGCTTTGACCTGCTTTGCACTTGTCCAAAGTATGATTAAAAATACCGAAGAATCATTTTATGCAAGTGTGTATGACCTGCAAAACACAAAGCAAAATACAAAGTCAGTAACAAAATTTGAGCGTTATTGAAAATGTGAAGCTAAACTGGGGACCAGTTTTGGGTCACTCCCATATTAAAGGGTAAAGTTTAAATAAAGTCTAGCTCAGAAGTTATCCAAAGATCTAAACTTTACTAGATAGATCTTATATATATCAAATGAAAGAAGTGCAAACCCCTGCCATCAGCGCACTAACCCACAGATCCGTAGAATTTGATAATTTACTTGTTCAACCTGAACAGTTCAACTGTTGCTGGAATTAATTTAATTCTACATAAATTTAAAGTTATTTCACTTGAATCTACTCATAGGGTTTCTACTAGGTTAACTAGATCTGTTCCTGAAAAGATTTTGTTAGATTGGTATAACTCTTTAATACAGGCATGCTCAGAGATCCATGCGTGGTAGAAATTTGAGGAAAATAGTATTGAGAAATGTTTTGCACTGAATTATAATTCAGTTATATATATATATTTCTTGTGAATTTCAGCCCTGGCTCGTACGATGTGACAAAGTGGATATTTGTTCAGCTTAGAATTATATTTATGATTCTTTACAATTCCAAAGGAAGGATTTAACTCCTAAATAAGTCACTGAGGTACTTTTAAAGGCAGAGAAATGGATTGTGTCCTAGATGTTTTATAGAATATGTAAAAATTAAATTACATATGAAATTACAAGTGAAATAAGTCCACAGATGTTTGAAAAAAAACCCAGAGGGTTGCCCAACATCTTGTCAAAGGCACATATTGCTCTTTGGGGAAAAAAAAAAAAGGCTATGCTTGCCAATCTGGGTTCAGCACATTGCTAAGGTTGTATTTAAAAGCTCTTAGTGTAGATGACAAGGGAAAGGTGAGGCAATATCTCATGGTGCTTTCAGAACAAGTCTGAAGGGTGTTCACATTCCTAGAGATGCAACATGTTAATTTACATGTACACAATAGAAGAACCATCCTGTCTTTCAAGCAGATGCAGAAGAGGAAGCTTTGAGCTTTGTGGCTGTCATAAGGTTTGGCTTGATTCACCACAGGTTGACACTATAATACATTATGATATGATGTTTGGATTAAACATTTTGTGAATGCAAAATTTTCAGTCCTAAGAGAAATCTAATGGTAAAACATTGTAGAATGAATGAGGTTATTCAGAAATCAATAGCTTTAGTATATGATGTTACATGATGAAAGATGCTTGAGAAATATATTTTTATAGCATGCTTTTCATGTTCAAGTGGTTATATCAACCAAAATCATTTTTCTGTATGGCTGAATTTCTCCTTCTCATGCCTGAAATTGTTTGGGATCACTTGAGCTTTAGGAGAACTCCTTTTTCTCATTTCCGTGTAAGTAAAACCAGGATGAACAGAAATAATGGCAGAGACCAATCATACTCACCCCATGCCCTTTCCCAGCTGACTGCTTCCTTTGAAACCATTCCCAGTGCTGCAGGCTATGCCCTTTAAACAAACTCTACTTCCTCAAGAGCTATTGTCCTCTATGCTTCTTTTATTCCAGTAAAGACATAAGACAAATACAAAACACAGGAAAAACAGTCAAAAAGATAGAGCTTTAATTTCCACCTCAGTACCTGCAAGTGCTCCTTGTTTATTTTTCAAAATATTTCTCTTGCTTCATCTGGAAACAATTACCTAGATATAAAAGCTAAATAAAAGATTAGTAGGTCACAGACACTGTCAGAAGCCAGCCTCTTCTCCTTCAAAATAGCTGCTGTCCAGTGCTTGCTGTTGAAGTCTGCTGTGTACATGGTTCGCATATTTGAATGCCCAGCTGGTTCACAAGAGCAAAGCAGCAGGTTGAGCAGGAGACGACGATGACTTACATAAACGCACAAGCCAAACAAAGCTGCTTGGTCTAATTTTAAGCTTACAAGATTCAAAATGTTTCTTTTAATATATATTATGTTTCTGGAAGCATATAGAATTCATCACATTTTAAGAAGTTATAAAAAATTTCACAATTTCTTAACAAATTGTTGTTATTCAGTGGGTAAAGGATGTGTTTACAAAAGATTTTAAATATGAAGTATAAATATGAAGTACAACATAGACCTGTACTTTGAATAATGGCGACAATAGTTTACATATCTGCAATGGATTTCCGTTCGCTTGTAGCCTCAGAAACATCTACAGGGTTTATAATATCTGATGATGTTTATTAAGATAGTTACTGTAAAATTCTTCGCATTTTCAAGGAAACAAATATACAAAAAAAATATTGCAGCCTATTACAAAAATCACACAAAATCTGAACAGCAAATTAATTGCTTCTTTGTATATGTGAGGTCAATTTTCCACCACCTTTGTGTTAAAGAATTCAGATGTGTAAATACTTTCAGTTTTCTTTCAAAATTTTCAAGTAATGCAGGTCCTGTTAACTACATATTTATTTGTTCTATTTTCACATAATGAAGATTCTTTAGAAAGTTAATTAGCATCATCCTTGAGCAATGTACAACATCATATTTTAAACTAAAATCTCAGATTAAAAATTTGCTATCTATGAAACTCAGCTTTGTTTTTTTTATCTCTCTCTGTTTTTCTGAATTGCTAATGATAAAGTAGAACATAAACAACACTAATGATAATGGTTGGCATCATTATCTATATAAATTTCATCTGTTTAAAATTTTTGGTTTATGCCAAGGAAAATAAATTTTTAGCAATTACAGACCCATACAAATGTGTGTATATGCACACATTTGCATACCGCTTGTTTCATTGTCCCTAAAATCCATTACATGCATAAACCAGACATTTCAGGAAAATTTTTGGTATACTTGTGCACATTTTAACTGTTCATAATTGTGCAGCAATGGCAAAGACGAAAATAAGCTTTCTTCCCCAAAAGCTTCCACAGTTTTAGTTTAAAAATTGAATTTAGGTATTGGTTGCTGCTTAGCAGAGAGGTATTGCTTCTAAGTTACACAACATAGAACTAAGATATTGTTCTTCCCTCCAAAGGAGGGCAGTGTCATACACACAAAGCACCTGTATATGATCTTCCAGCTGAGCAAAATTAATCCCCACATAGTCTGAAAATACTAACACACTGACATCTTAAAACTTGCTTACAGAAATGCTACGTATGTCGGGGTTTTCAGCCTTTTATACCAATAACACTAATAAATTTTTCATCTCCTTATACCAGATTGGACATTTATCATATAAACTTTTACATAAACTAAAACATAATAAACTGAACAAAAATATCCACTATGGGTTATACACCCAACTCAACTATTCACAATACTTATATCTAGCCCAGAGGAATACCTCACATAGACATTACTGAAGTTATTAGAGTACTGACTGTTGTAGTTCAGTTTCAGCACCTAATACTGCAGTCAAAAACACCGAGCAAAATGGTTTCAAAGTTAAGTTGAGAATCAGAGCAAGAGTTAAAATCTTAATGTCAAAACATTTCCATACAAGTTACAACAACTGGGAAAGGAACCTTTAAACCTAGTCCCAACATTTTAAGATATATATGTACCATCAAGACTTTAATTTGATCTTAGCTCTGCTTTATTATGGAGTCACAGAGTAACATCACAGAAGTTACAGTAACTTCTCCTGTACTAAAGGCATGTATTATTCCCTTATGGAATAACACAGGCTATCTCATTTACTGCTTTATTTCCTAAGCAGTTTTTCTTTAGAAATCCAGTACCAGGGCGGATATTTCCCAAACTGGAAGCTGGGTAGACACAAGCACTTCAAAATGCAGCTACTATTCTGTTAGTTGTTCACTAATAAAATTTTTCAGCATACGGGACCAATTTCCATCATATCATTAAAAGCAACAGAATGATTTTATATGCATATCTAAATCATGGAGAGTAATCTATATGCAAGGTAGTCCTCAGGGTCAGTTGATTGCATTCATTTTCTGTAACAACACAAAGGTAACCACTTCAGAATTAGCCACGTTCTTGTTTTTAAGTGTACTTTCTATGCTCTCAGACTTAAATATAATGACTGTCAATAGCTAGCTTTACTGTAATCTGCTTTCTAGGAATGTTGTTTATGTAAAGAGTGATAATAGTTTGAACTCTGTGGAAAAGTTAGCAGATTTGATAAATTTATAGCAGTACTACTCAGGAAAAACAATGGACAGATAGCACAGGGTTCTGTTTCTTTCAGTTTTTAATTTGATATAATTTGTGAACTAACTGCTGAATTTACTTGCAAATACTTGAAAGGTTTGATCTGTCCTCAAAGTATGAATAGGGTATTTTAGGGAAGACATTGGGAAGACTTCCCCAACCCTGAGTCTTTTGTTTAGGAGTACAACAGTATAGTACCATCACCTTTCAGTACAAATCAGAATGTCAAAGAAACAGATAGCTTTTACTTATAACACTGTCACTTTATAATGAATACCATTTTCCTCTCTGTAAATTAAATTACATGTCTTTACCTGGTCTTTGTCCTATTGGTACTTTTTGCTAATTCAGTAATCTACCCCAAAATGTATTTTCTACACCTTAAATCACCAGGTTTACTCTTCAAATCATTTTTTCTCACTCCAGGCATGCTTTTATTTCTACACTATTTGAAGAAGTACAGCCACAGGCTAAGGAATATAAGGTAATAACTGTTTAAGTTTGTGTAGGTTTCTATACTTTTGTTGAAGCCTAAGTTTGTGGACAAAGGAAAAGATTAATTTATGCAACTTGGCTTTGAACTGTTCTATAGCCTTGAAACCAGAAAACACAGGATTCATGTGTATGTGTGAATGTGTACTCTTTCTCATGTGAAGGTTTCAAGCAAGTGAAAGCTGATATGTGAGTCTTGACAGAAATACCTATTTAGTTTCCTGCTGCTCCAATTTCTGTTACTTTGCTTTCTCATCATAGATTTCTGTCTTGCAGGGCACAACATCACCCTTAACAGACCACTTAGTTACTAGATAACAGCATGGGCCAATTTAAATTCAACCAGGTCTGTGTCTGACCATGCTTCCTTCCCTTCTTCGACAGCTTTTCATGGGCAAAGATTTAGTTGAATGATGGCAGCAGCTGGCTGGGAATGAGGAACAAGTTTCTGTAACAGTGAAACTGAGAAACTAGTTTAAAACATATGAAAAATTCCCTTTGTGGGTTTGAAACTTAAGAACTCCAGCAATGGATGGAGATCCACCGGCACGTTAGCTGAAGGGGAATGACCTTTGGCAGCATATTCAGAGGAAGTTCTCTCACAACAGAGACTCTATCGTTAGTGATACATCACTGTCAGAGGACCAAAGTGTTCAAGATGTCATTCCTGTAAAACTCCATGTGCTCACAAAAGGCAGCATTAGTCATTGCCTTTTTCTGTTAAATGCTATGCTAGAAACAATGACCATTCCTTCTTACAGGTGTTCCTACCTTATGCTTGTGCTATGACTATCTGAATTTATTCTGCTTGTAGGCTTCACAGAAAAAACGATACTTGAAAGTACTGCAGTGGGCAGACAGTCTGGATGGCCAAACGGGCAGGGAACTCCTGGCTCAGAGTTGCAAGGAGGAAACTATGTAGGGAAGTAGTAGAAGAGTAACAGAAGTGAGGCTGAATGAAACCCAAGACTGATGGTTTTTACAAAAAAGTCAAAAGAAACAGATTACTCATCTAAGATCTGGGGTGTTGATATATACTTACCTAATTTGTCTCATATCTGCATTTAGATCTGCATTTAGAATCATAGAA
>NW_009925123.1:0-292 GCF_000696875.1 Nestor notabilis
CAGGGGACAGCATCCGAAGAAGAGTTACTACCACGTGGATCAGAGGAAAAAGAAGAAGAGGTGACTTCTCTACCCCGGATCTTGACCGAGGTGCGGAATATGCGAAAAGATTTCACCCATCTTCCAGGGGAGCACATCGTCACCTGGTTGCTCCAATGCTGGGACAGTGGGGCTGATGGTCATGAACTAGAAGGTAGGGAAGCCAAGCAGATGGGATCACTTGCTAGGGAAGGAGGAATTGACAAAGCGATTGCAAGAGAGAAGCGAGCCCCAGCCTTTGGAGGCGGCTCTC
>NW_009925123.1:598-4860 GCF_000696875.1 Nestor notabilis
CCCTGAGGGAATCAGCCATTGTAGAGATGACCTATCATAGGCTGGATGCTGGGGGTGTATCTGTGGATCTAGATAAGGTTGAATGTACACGACCCATGTGGCAGAAACTTACACGGAGTGCACCATCATCATATGCCCACTCACTGGCATCAGTGACCTGGAATGGCGTAGCACCACCAACAGTGGATGAAGTGACTCATTAACTCCTAGAGTTTGAAGACAATCTCACCCCTTCCATCATTTCAGGTGTGGAAAAACTGTCCCAGGAGTTTAAATAACTGGGAGACGTATCCCTCCAGGAGTAGGAGGAGGAAGAAGGGGGTGAGTGAGCGAGCGGCTGCGTGGTTCTGAGTTACTGGCTGGGCTTAAACCACAACAGTTGGCATGGCAGAAGAACACGAAGTGTTTACTGGAATTGACAGCAAGGTGTACAGCAGAAGAGGCAGCACTCGGGCGAGGCAGTCTGCCTAGCTTGCAGCCCTTAAAATATTTCTATTGTCAGGGAGTTCTTCAAATGTTTATGTCAGACACCCAACTTTGAGAGCCCCAGAGGCAGGTTATATTCATATCTGAACGCAAAACCTGGCCTAACGTTTTAAAGAAATGAGGAGTGCAGAGAGTATGAACACACACTCCTGACAGCAGCGTTTCCTCCCCTGGAAACAGGCGTCCCTCTAAGCCCAGGTTTAGCGCAGCTGCCAGGCTGCCAGAGGAGGGCAGCAGCTCCCCAAAAAGCAAACAGTGTAATCACAGGTCGTGCTGACTTGGAAAGTTAATCCTCCACACTTGCAAGCAGCAAAATAATACTGCTGAGCCTTCACGCTTATAATTCATGCTCTTCGAAAAAGAAAGATTAAAAATGATGGGTTTATGTTTGTTTTTTGTAATTGCTAGGGGCATTTTTACTTATTACTTGCTCTTTCTTTGGTCTAATTTGGCCAACCAAGACAAGCAACACATCTCCGAGAGAAGAGACAGTCCATGATAAATCAAAATAAACCCAATTCAACATCCCATTAAGTTTCTGCAAGAAACACTTTTCAGCTCTTGATTCCACTCATAAGACCTCATAAAAAAAGATTACCCAACTGTTTTTATGACAGCTGTACAAACCAGAAACACCTCATACTTTCAGCTCTGCCTCCCCCCCCAGCTGAATATTCTGCAATCATTTCTTTCTATAAAGCACCTGCAGGGACTTGTACCTCTAAATCATTAAGAACAAACAAAATAAAATAAGTAAGAAGGGCTCTAGGGGATGATATTTCCAGCAAGCAAGCAACAGTCAAGCATTAATCTGCTACAAAAGTCATAGAACTTTCTGGACCTGCCTACCTGCTCCTCCAGCTCTGGAGCAAGGCTACCAATGGCTAGAGCCACAGTGACACATCGTAGGCCCAGTTTTGCAACCTGCCCAATCTCTGCCTTCAATCTGTGACATTCCAAATCTGTAAATCCATTGCTAAGGAAAAAAGCACTCAGAACAATGGAAATACTGTCCTCTCCCATCGCCCATCCTCTTATCTTTTCCCCCAAACGGAGAGACATAACTATTTAGTCTTTTATCTTAAGATGGCTGTGCAAGCTATGACCTGTTTTTAAGAACAGGATTTCTAATTGAAAACCAGAATTTCTAATTGAAACACTACTCGATCAGTTTGATCTTGCTTTGGCGACTAACACAACACATGCTAATTTTTAACTGCGTTCACAACTATGATTGTCTCTGCAGACTAGTTTCAATACAAGCAAACATTATACTAAAAGAAACTAGTTTATAATAACTATTCAAATGTAGGGAAAATGTTCCACACATGGCCATGAATATAACCACGTCACTGCTGCAAGCTACAGACTACCATCATGGTGCTCCCACTATGCCTGAGCGGAGAACAACTGTGCAGAGCACAGTTCCAGACAGGTTCCATCTTCAGTGATCCCTTGAGCGGCTTGTCCTCAAGCGCATTGCTTACCCATGTCAGTAATCCAGATGGCTATTCTCTCGTAGAAGAAGTTCAGGATCATGATGATGACAAAATTCAGGCACGAGGCTGTGACTGAAGTCGCCAGCTGAGGGGTCAGTAACCCGCTGATGGGTTGCAGCGTCTGAGTGTTCTCCATGAGGCTGGCAAAGGCAGCGTACACGGCGAGACGATACACGATCACTGCTATCATGCTAGCTATAATCAGAGACACCTAAGGAAAAGAGACACGAAACACACAGCTCAGTATAGCTAAAACACTTTCGAAATAAGATGTAAATCTTCATGTTTTATACTTTTATTCTTTACGGGTAGTAGTTCAGTAACACTGAAATGCAACGAACACAGGCAAAACACTGTGTTATATTTGAGACATTAAACCAAACAATTATTTCATTAATACAAGAAAAGCAGACACTACCAATATTAAAAAGTGCAGAAGAATAGAAACTCAGAAATGGAGATGGAAGAGACAAGTTAGATGACATCATCCACTCTGAAATTCGCTCTGCAGGTACTTCTACAAAGGATTATGTAGGCATTTCTCATTGTAGTGAATAATACTTCTTTTGTCTGGGTTTTGGGTTTTTTTTTTGCCTTTACTACAATTTTTTTTCAGTATGGTCTGTTAACAGGTCATAAGCCAGAGATAAATTCATCCCAATGCTAAAACGTCTAATGAAATTCCTAATTAATCCTACGATTTCCAAAGTTGTTTGTTCATTTTTTTATTTGAAGTGCCTTTTGCATGACAGCATGAAATGTGCAGGACAATAATAAAAGCATGCGTTAACATCACGATTAAAACCACTTTGTGTTAAGGTTGTGAGTAGCGATGATCAGCAACTGTGATATATGTTAAAGTGATGATTCAAAAAGATGCTCACCCAGAACAACACTGTAGTTCCTGAAATGCAGAACCGCACAGCCTGGCTAGTTATAGGCAAATAAGGCTCCATCTCCTGAAACAGTCAAGCAAGCACAGCACAGTTCACAGATCCATAATCTTACGCTAATATCAAGCAGCACACAGAGCTCTCTTCAGCTGTGTGGAAGTGCCCACATCTGAGGAAAACCATTTAGGAACCCCTCACTCTAGAAGGGCAGATAGGACATGATTTTGAATGTGCTGGTGGGGGGAAAAACAGATCAGGGCTGAAAGTAAAGATAGTACCTGGAAAGAATGGTTAAACCTTTGCAAAAAACAATCAGTAGCTGAAGTAAAAAGACCCACTTCGTCATTAGATAAGCAGGCCACAATTACAGATCAATGTTGGGTCAGCTGCCAGACAGCTCAGAGCCCACAAGCAGACTGAATTTTAAGGAATTCTTCATGTTTAGGTTTCTTAAAACAGTCACTTATTTGGATATACCATGTTTTTCCACAGAGCCAGAGAACATTCTCCTCCACTCCTTCAATTTCTTTTTCATTTTAATTGAAGAAATGGTCACATTTATTAGTTGCCAACCTCTGCCACAGCACCAGGCAGCAAGGTCTTACCCAGGCAAGTATCCCCACATAGGACATGAACAACTTCCCGTGCTCATGTAAAGGTCTCTTTCTCACAACCAATTCTAATTCCTAAAATACCAGATTACAAGTGTTAAAAAAGGATCATTTAAGAACTAACACCCATGGAAAAAAAAATTAACCAAAAAATAACCTGAATTTGATAAAGGCATTGTAGAATGGTTATGCTCCTCTTGACAAAAGGGTCACTGATTACTACAGGCGAGCACAATATTAAGTATACTGAAACAGAAAATACTTTATTTGACAACAGAAGATACTGAACCTGAAAAATGTTAAAGGCAGCTTATTTTCTGTTGCACAAAAGCCCAGAATGTGCCCAACACGCTAGCATAATGTGGTATAATTACGCTGAATGCAACGGCTGCAACTGAGCTGCACATTTCTCCCTGACATAATCAAGCAGGAGCAGTTGTTTTACAAGCATTATTTCTTGATGGCCATACTCTTTACTCAGTCAGCATGCTCACATCACTGTGCTTTTGTCTGAAGTGTCATGTGCTGTTCTCTCAGGACAGGTATACTGTATGCATCTGCCTGTGTATGCTTACTTAACACAGTTATCAATACTGTAGAGTCAAGTTACATGTTTTTTGATGATGATAACAGTTAAAGGCTCTATTAACAGGACTATAAAACAAAGCTGAAAATAAGATATGAGCACAGATATCAGTTAACTCTATACAGACTCACAGAATGGTTTTGGTCCAAAGGGACCTTAAAGCTCATCTAGTTGCTGTCACGGGCAG
>NW_009925124.1:0-10609 GCF_000696875.1 Nestor notabilis
CGCCGGCCGCTCTCGGTACCCGAGGGGGCTGGCGAGGTTGTGCAGGTTGGGCTCCATGTCCTGGTACTGCGGCACCGAGAGCAGGCTGCGGACGGACTCGGCGCTGCGAAATTGCACGGAGGAGTTCAGGGTCCCCATGTTGCTCATCTTCTCCGAGACGTTCATGCCCGAGTCTTTGCTTAGGTCAGGCATTGAGAACCTGGAGAGATGCTCCTGGCGCTTGGCTCCACCATCTGCTGAGAGGCCTTTGAAGGGAACAGGCAAAAGAAGGAATAAAAAGAGAGTTAAGAAGATTTTTCTGCCAGCAGAGATGTGGGGAGAAGGCTGGGTTTGGCCTAATACTTTCGCTATAAAGAATAACTTGATGGCTTAGATGCTGTCCTGAAGAGCCCTTTGAAGAGGATGAATTTATTTTTCCCTAAAGAGCAGGCAGTTCCTCCTTTGGGGAAATCACACCCATTTAAGGTGTTTTGAGTTGGACTCCGAGTTGCTTTTCACAACTTCCCTTCCCCATATGTCTACACTGCCTGCGACTTGATAGGAATAACTAGCAATGCCAGTGAGAAATTCTGCGTCAGAGGTAACCTGAGGCCTCCTGCACGCTGAGATAACTAGGGTGCCATGATCCAGCACCCACACCTTGTGCAACGATATGTTTTGAAGGACTGAACAACATCAGGGGCAGCTTAAAATGGGGCCACTAATTCAGGCTTGTCACTATGCTGCACAGGTCCCATCGAACGTGTTGCCCAGAGGAGCTGTGGCTGTCCCATCCCTGGCAGTGTTCAAGGAGTGTTCAAGAGCAACCTGCTCCAGTGGAAGGTGTCCCTGCCCGTGGCAGGGGGTTAGAACTGGATGAGCTTTGAGGTCCCTTCCAACCCAAACCAGTCTGGGATTCTATGACACCTGTGGTGGGACAGAAGGCACAGCCTTGGTCATGCGCATGCAGTCAAGTTTCCCAGGAGGCGATGAAACACCCAAGCCCCACAGAGTCTGCTGGAGCTTCCCATAAGCAGTCAGACAGTGGGAGTTGTCAGGCTTATCCCTGCAGATACCCATGGAGCTGCACATGGGCAGGAACATCATTTCCAGCCTGATGGGCTGCCCTCCTCAGGAAGGTGGCCCACTGGGTGTTTCCCATGTGCCAGCTATCTCTGAGCTCCTGCAAGATGCTTTCCTCCCGCCCAGAAAGTCTTTACCCAGCAGCGGAGAAGTGGGGCGTCTGCTCAGCACCTGCCCATCAATGAGAAACTCAACACACCCCACAATGCCCTAGTCCTTGGCCTGTTTTAAGGGTGTTTCCTGCTTATGTTGTGACTATCCCCATGTTGGCTTGACAACTGGCAGCAGTCAGCACTCGCATTGCAAGCTCAGGACAACACGTTTCGCAAGCTCTTTCAAAAGAGATCCGTTTCATCCCAAATCAAATGCAGAGTGTTTGCTTTGGCGCTCTTCTCCCCATCCCTCTTCGACAACCTCCCCGTGCAGACCAAACACAGAGAGCTGTGCCCCATCAGCAGGATTTTCACCATGACGCACAGCCCTTATGCAATCACCAGCAATTTATGACTTTGTAAATTAATTAAATAAAACAACAACCCAGCCCACAATTCAAGAATAAACTTCTTTTTTGCCCCCTTCACAAAAGCTGCTTACATTTCATCAAGAGCTCAGCTCCTTCGGCATTCGCCGCTCTTGCCAAACCTGAATAAGAACAAGGGCTGCTGTCACTAACCCTGCTCATGAGCTGCTTCAGGGGTTTCTTTGGACTCAGCCTTTAAAAGATCAACAGATCCTGCAAAGACGGGCAAAGCTTTTCCAAACCCTCCCCTTGGTGGCACCAGGGAGAGCTTTAGCACTTGAGCCCAAGGCACCGCTGGGTCCCACATGATTTGGCTTTGCTCCCTGAGCCCCAGCTGCCACGGCCACTTCTCTCTCCTCCTTTTCTCTTCTGCTGCTAATGGGGATGTTTGTGGAGTTCACGATTGCAGAGGAAGGTAAAGCAAAGGTGATCCTTGAATGCTGCAGGAAAAGGGAGAGGCTGGGTTAAAAAACCACAAGGAAAAGCAGTGTTTAGTTTCGAAAAGGACACACTTTCCAACCCAGCTTCACACCTTTCATCTTTTCCTAAGCCACACTGATCTCGAGGGAGCCAACCCAACCTGCCTACTGCCCTTTGGAAACAATCCTGCACAGGCTCCCCATCCCCTCCAAGGACCTGCCGCCTGTGCTCCCTGCTCCCATTACAGGAGTGAGTGATTCCCAGCACTCCTTCCTGCTGGACCCACAATCTTCAGCCTCTGATCCAAGTGATGCCATTTGTCGCATCGGGCACGGCTCCCCGTGTCCCTCCTGTGTCACCATGATGGAGCCCAGCAGCACCTCCAGGAGAAAAAGGCAACTCGGTCACATGCACAAAGACCTCCCAAAAAGCCAGAATAAGAGTGGGATTGATGGCAGAGCTAACCCAAACATGAATCATGGCTGCTGACAGCCGAGTGTGGCCTTAATCGGATCTGTCAGACAATAGCTGGCGCCAAAGAAAATGAGTCCTCAGTGACATTTATGCAACCCTTGAAGCACAATAAGGATGAGCAACGAGAGCACCTTGCAGGAATACTGCTCTAAACACCAAAGGATGCTTCTGTGGCGTCAGCAGATGGATTTTGGCAGCATCATTTGAAATGGACCGTCCTTGTCCCACCTCACAGGGGCACAGCGTGAGCCAGTGCTTCACCGTAACGCACAGCATCACACTGGTTGGTATCTGCAGGTTTTGGCTCTCCCACCATGTCCGCCTCTCTCTGGCTCCTGGAAAGGCAGAGCCAGCGTTTCACAGGTTTAGTTTACACAGGATGAGAGTCCCCAGCCCCTTGCACACACTGTGAGTGCTTTTGTGTCTCCCTCTCCTTCAAAGTGCTGGTCAGCACAAAGGGCAGCAATTTCACATGAGGAGCCCGCACGTATGGCTCGTGCTTGGAGTGCAAGGTTTAATCAGTGATTATTAGGTCCAGGGGATGTTTCTGGCTGTTCAGACAGCCTAATTATAATTAAGCACACATTTTAAGATCTTGAATTGCTGAGAAAATGTCGATTATAAGAGGATTGGCAGCACAGAGCACACACACCTCAGGGTAGGATGGAGCCCATGCTCCCGAGGCTGCAGCAAAGCCACCCCAAGACCCAACAGCCTAACTTCTCGAGGATGCAGCTTCTAACACGCGAAACGCAAGGCTTAACTTTACATTAACACCAATGCAAGGTGTAAAGCATCACAAGTGGGCTCAGATTAATCTTTCAAAGCTGCCTAAATGATCCTGCCCATCCCTGCGGAGCCACAGAGCCTCAGCAAGGTAATGGTGGAAACAAGCCAGGAGCCCTCTGGTCTAACCACAGCGAGTTCAGAGGACGGCAATAACCATTTGTCTAAAAAGTTTCATCAAGAAAATATAACCTAGGAATAAAGTTTGAAAGAGAAGAGGTTGTTTAGTCTAGAGAAGAGAAGGCTGAAGGGGATGTAATAACAGCCTTCAAACACGGAAAAAATTGTTTGCAGAGGGGAGGGGAACACATTATTCTCCAGGTCTGCTGAACTCCTGCAAGGAAAATTTTAGCTTGGAGAAGAAGACAACTCTTCCCGTGCAATCACAGCGCATAGCTGGGGCAAGCTCCAGCACTTGAGGGTCTCCTGGGCACCCAAAGGCAGCGGGTGCCTGGGCACATGTAGGCTGGCTCCAGGTCTCCCTGGACAGGGCAAACGTGGCACCAATCCTTCCCCCCTGCAGTCCTTTGCCATTTCAGAGCTACACTAGTGCACTGAAGTCTGATCTTCTTGAATTACCACTATTTATTTACAGCCGCTGCAGCTCCCTCTTAATGAAGTGTTTCATCTGAGAACACAGCTAATAACCCGAGCAAGCCCTAACCTGGAAGAAAGAGCATGTGAGGGGAGACCCCACCATGCAGCAGTGACTATTTTCTAACAAGGAAACTTAAGAATCTGGTTCCCAAGGCCATCCAGGGGAGCAGGAGCCCAGCTCAGGATGGTTCTTAACCCATCACCAAGCCCTTTCCAAGGGTGCAAACCTTGGGGTGACGTGCTGACCCCACCAGACTTTCCCTGTTGTAGAATGATGCTCTGAGCGCATCTGTTGGCGGCTGCCCCATGCTGCCAGCGCGGTGCATTGGCCGGGAGCCGTCCCATGGCCAGATTGGAGCCAGCACCACGGCGATGTGGACACAGCAGGTTGTTTTGCTGCCGTTCTCCGCTGCGTGGGGCTGCCAGGCTCAATATTTCACCCCGGAGCCATGGAAACACACGCCTTTGGATGAGCACAAGCCAAAGCTGTAGCTCGTCTGCAAGCGTTCGATATGAAACTGGCTACAGCACTGGGAATGCAAACCAGGTTTCTGCTTAACATTAAGGTTTGATAAGAACATGCTGTATGATCCCCTCTGAAGTCTTTCCCCACCCCTATTAGAACTATGTTTATCCCATCAACATTGCCAAGGGAAATAACAACCAAATAAGGCACCGAGATATTCCTCATGAGCATCACCTCTACAACCTCACCACAACAAAGCACTCGGAGGCGCTGAAATCTCACTGGGTGCTTTGCTAAATCGGGGCTGCAAGTTGCAGTAATTATGAATTATTAAACCACTTGGCAAATGACAGCAGAGGGACTGCAGGGAGCATGTACGCTGGGTGGGAGGCTGGGAACGAAGCCCCTTGTGAGGGGAAGCAGCTTCCAGCCCTCATTCCATTCAACTCCCAGCGGAGCTGCGCTAACACGGGGTGAGGCTCTGCTGCAGCCAGACATCCACTGCACAGATAGCATCGTCTGCTTCGCCCTGCCTGGGGAATGCAAAATGCCCTGACTTAGGATATTGCAAACAAACCGGGCTATGCTGATGCTTGCTTCTTGCCTTTACATTTATCATCATGTACACATACACCTGTGCATCGCAGCCCTCACCACCTGAGCCCCAGATGGGTGCCTGCCTGCACCAAAACCCTGCGCCCAACCCAGTGTTTAAATGCAGCTGTAAAGGCACAAGAGGGAACAGGATGGGATCTCTCATGTCCAGCCACCCACGTCAGAGCCTTCTCTCTCTCATAGAACCAGGCAGGCACATCCTCACCACCCCTGGAACAGGGTTTATTTCAAGTTCAACCCCAAGAGCTAAAAAGGAACTTAAGGAGAAACAGCCTGCTCAGGGCTTGTTTATAGCTCAGCCTTGTCTCACTTGTGAGTGACCTCGGGGCATGTAGAAATAAAGCAGAACCCTTATGTAACTGGAAATGATGGAAACTAAAACAATTCCAGGGAAAGCAGAGCGCTTGCCAAGTGGGTCGTGGTGCTGAGAGCCTCCCTGGTGTGCCCTCATGTGCCATCCCAAAGGTGTCAGGATGTATTTCCCACACGGTCAGTCCCTGTATCCAGCTCACTGAAAGAAGTCCCTACATGGGGAAAGGGGTTGGATTTTAACCCAGAAGCACCTTGCAGCCCCTCTCATCAGCAACATCAGCTCCTATGCCCTCCCCAGACAAGGTGGGATGACCAACACGCTGTGTCAGGGATGATGTGCTATTGCTTCCCCTGACATCATCTCCTTCCAGAAGTCCGTTTTGGTTCTCCCTCTGGTTTGGTTGTTACTCCACGTGCTTTGGCATGTCTGCGTGCCAAATGGGGTGAAGGCATGCACGCAGCTGGCCCCCACAGTGAACATGCCAAACCTCCCATTGCTGAGCAGCAAAAGGCGGGTGAGGGGAAGAAGAAACATTCCTGGCAGCTTTATAATGTTTTGGTGTTGGTTGTTTGGGATGGAAGACCTCTGTCTTCATGTTCGGTTTCAAAATGACTCAGCTTGGATTAGGGAATATTATACCTGGGTCTCAAAATCACAAGAAATCCCTCCAGTGATCCCATCTCCTGACTCAGAAGCAGTTTTACGCTGCCCATGTCTAAGGAAAAGAGTGTGGTAGGAGCATGCTGGATAGTTGGGAGCCTCCTTTTTCTTAGAAAAAGTCAGGAACAGCCAATGTGTCACTTTCTGGCTTGCGTAACTCAGCTGAAGTGCCTGGGGCAGCTCCCCTCTCCAGACCAGGGGGAATAGGAGCACCAGCAGGACGCAGAGTCATGAGGGTATAGGGATGGGGACCAGCCCCCGGATCCCTCAGCTGGAGCCTCTTGCTACCATCCCTGAGGGTGTTCCCAAATCCTCAGTGCAGGGGAGGCTGTGCCATTGTTTATTTGGAAAATACAACCCTGGCCCTGAGAAATGGAACTTTTTCTTCCTCCCACCCCAAACCTCAGGCAAGGGGAAGAGGGGGCTGGAGACAAAAGATGCTCTCAGGTCACTCTGGAACTCAGATGCTCAGGGATGAGCACTGACTTATGTACATATTGATAGGTTTTTCCCTCCGCTTTCTGGGTATAGCCAGGTTGTTGTCCAGCCCTGGAAAAACAAGCTGTTTGGGGCCTTTGGGCATCTCACAACACAGATGACAGGAGAAACATGTGCCATACATGTGAAATTACATTCCACCCTGTAATGGCACCAGGTTAACATCTTTTTTTTCCCCTGGATTTATGCCTGTGACAGATGAGGCTGTTACCCTCACCCAGTCTCATTTTCCCCAAGGAATGCTCAAAATCTCTTTCTCCTTTCACACACAACAGTGTCACCACTCAACATGACTTCTATGTCCAAAGCACTCCTGCTCTCTGTAGCTGCACACAGAGACTGTTCCCAGAGAATAACATTTAGCATCATTAGTGGGCTATTTAAGCAGCTGGGATTTTGTGGAATTGACTACTTGGTATCAGCAGAGATCAGGTCTGGGCTTCTAATTCAACTGTAAGGCACATACAGCCCTGCAAAACCCTTTTAGAGGGCAGTGCAAGCACAAGCTGAGCAAAACAGAGCACGAGCACTGGAAGCAGGGCTGTGATGGACCGAGTATCTTCTGGGAAGTGATTAACCTCTGGTAGGGTCCCCCTTGTGAGAAAAGCTTCCTGGACAAACTCCATCTTAGCATCATCCTGATTGCTTCATGAAGGGAGCTACGGGGTAAACATTGCTACAACATCCACTGTTTTGTATTGTTGCTAATGCCATAAAAAAAAAAACAAACCCAAAAGCAGCCAAAGGAAATACAATATAAAAGAAAATATAAAATCAGGGAAAAAAAAATGAGCTCTCTCTTGGAAAATGTGCTGGGGAATAGTTTTTGCTCTTTGCCTCTCCATCTAATGGCCATGCTGGGCAGGAGGACCACCCAGTCTCCAAGAAGCTGTAGGAGATCAGTCTGTCACAGCCTTCAGCTGATGACAGAAAAGGGATTTTCAAACAGAAATGTGGAAGGAAAGGAGAGATGCCCTCCACCAGCAGGAAACTGCCCTTTTTCAGTGGATGTGTTTAAATCACATCAGCATTTATGGCACTTACACAAGCAAAAAACAGAAGGTGGCAGAGATGCTCCCATCTAATTCAAACCCTGAAACAGAGCACAGGGAGGGTCATAGCTACCCCTGCTACTCAAGTGTCTGCTGGTGCACTACTACCCATGGTGAGACAGCAGAGCACAGTCCAGCACTTTAAGGGCAATGTCAAGGATTAACACAGTGTCACACATCTTTACTAACCCATGAGGAACTGGCTTTCAAGTGATTAAGTAGAACCTGGTTGGTAAGGGGAAAACCTGGGGTTTCGCAGGATACTTGGGATCACATAGATCTTGACCTACCCAACGGGTGACTCCCAGTCTGGCATTGAATGCATTACAAATAACAGGGACAGCATCTGTTCGCAGGAGGCAGCCTTCTGGCCAGGGACACAGGGACTGCTGCTGCACAGCCCATGAGTTATCTGCTCTTGCTGACGTCTCTGGCTAATTAGTTGTAACAGAAACATCACGGCAAAATTTGCTGCCAGGGAGGAACCAGCTTTTAACATGTGCTCTGCAGGTCAGGGACTGTTTGCCCTTCAGCTCCCTATAAAGAAAAAAGGGTTTTCAGTGATGCCATAAAATGTTAGATGGATGCGGTGTTATTTCACTTTATAAGGTGAAGTAACTGTGCTGTAGGCATCAGCAGCTAAAAAGGACCTTGTGTGTGGAGGGCCAGGAGTTTACGGGGGAGCTCCATGGGGTGCTTGCTGGGCTGCTTCCTCAGTGGCAGTAGGGCTGGAAAAAGCATTGGGATGCTGCACCCCGACATCCCCATCCTCAAAACGCTGCCAATTAAATGGGATAATAATTGTGTCCCCTGTAACTGCACACACTGCTCTGGGTGAGCTGCCTGTTAGTGCCCAGTGCCCCCCAGCTTGATCTAAGCCAGGTCCCAGAGCAAGGCAAGTTATTAGAAGCCTCCACATCAGTAAAAATGTTATCACCTCACTCTGCAGAGGAACTGCTTCAATTCACTGCAAGCCCCATCATGCTGAGCCTCTGCTCCAGAAAGCAGGAAAGAAGCGAGTCGTTACAGGAGGCACTACCTGTAAGGAAAGTCATGCTTTGGGAATGTATGGGACGGGTCCCTTTGGAAGGTTTCCCCCCCCCAGCATTTTAAAAAGGGGTTTCTAACTGAAAGACAGAATGATTTTCACTCAAATATAAAGGTCTTGCCACATTTCCCGTCTCTTGACCTGTATCCTCAATAACTTGTTACACCTCACCTCCAAAGCATGCAACAACCCCTCCAATACGCAGGGATTGCTCATCCAAACTCAGTGTTGCTCAAGACTCTGATGGGGTTTACACAATAGGATTTTTCAGGAACATGAGCGGGTTTGGAAATGTGGAGCTTTGCTTATGGAAACCTTGTTTTGGAGAGCAATTCCCAACTCTCTCACCATTTCACAACTATTTTTCCTCTGTGTATATGTGGGGCTGTTTGAGCAAACCCCTCTCCAGCTCATTAGCCTCTCCTCTTCCCCCCACTGCTTTGCCACTTGCCGGTTAGGGAGATCCCAGCTTAACACCGGAATCATTTCACATCTTGGCACAGGGCTGGCAACTTCCCTAAACAAACACACCAAGGAGCAGGGCGAGGAGGAAGCACGGGTGTAGCAGAGCAAACCTGTCTGTCCAGGCAGGGCACAGCACGGAGCTCGGGTTCAGCTCTCTGGGGACCCATTGCCAGCATCCCCATCTCTCTTTCCCAAGAAGTTTTCTGCTGAGGGACACGGAAACAAGCAATAGCTGTGCCACATGAGCTCAACCATCTGATAATGCAAACTACCTGCGTGGAGGATGGAGTTCACAGGGGACTGAGCTTCCTCAGGGCTGAGCCACGGACCAGAGCCTGCTGCAGACACGTCCGTGCACGCAGAGCCAGCCCCGCGGCCGCAGGATGAAACCCAAACATGTTTAGGGTGAGAGGACTGAGGAATATTACCCTGGGATGTGCTCATGAGAAATGGGTTCAGCCTGGCGGGACAAGCATCGAGCCTGGCTTTTCCCTGAAGTTTCTACATGAGGATTGGGGAAGAGAGGAAACAGAGCCATGCATACAGGGGGAGGAATTTCTTTTAACTAGCCATACGCCCAAGGACTGTGCAACACGCAAAAGGGGCTTATTTCAAAGCCTTTTAAAATAGTTTTAGCCTGCAAGGGCAGCTGACAGCAGTCCTTCAAAGCACTGAAGGCTGGAATTTGCCTCTGTGTTAGCAGCTGGCCCTGATTTCCACCCCCCCCTTCACAAAAGGGAGGATTAAAGAGCTTGAAAACATTTGTTTTGAGCTAACATGGAAAAGCCAGCAGTCCATAAAGCCCTGCATTTGGTAAACCAGCAAGCAAAGCAAGAACGGGCTGCCAGGCGCTGAGCAGCAGTCCCCAAGCTGCCGGTCACCCCTCCAACGGGAAGGCACCAGCCATGGCACTGACCCCATCACAAGGAGGAGATCCCGGACGGCCGCAGGGTGATATCCTGGGAACAGGGATGATGTACCTGTTGCATTGGAGAGCGCAAGGGACTCCATGGAGCCACGGGGAGTCTGCTCGGTGGGTGTCAGGTCCTCCGGGAACTTGAGGGCATTGATGGGGTGCCGGGTGCGGCACTGCGGTGTTGGCATCTCACCTTCCTCTTCCTCTTCATATTTAGGGACTTTGAGGCTTCCTCTGGTCTCCGGGAAGCTCTGGTTGGACATGTCGCTGTAGCTCTCCTGTGAACGAAGCCTCCCCGAGTAATAGTCCTCTCTGCAGTCCTGGATGAAGCTGCCACCATGGCTCTTCATGGCCAGTGAGGAGCTCCTCTTTTGGTTGCTGAAATGTTTCGCCCATAAATCCTGCTGCGAGCCGGGGACCTGGCTGGGGTTATAGGAGGTCCTTATGTTGCATTGGCTGAGAAGCTGCAAAGGGCTTTGGGACTGACTTTGCTCCATTTTGTTCCCGTAGTGATAGAGCTCATCCCGGCTCCTCCACAGGTGCTCCCTGTTGAGGCTCGGCGTTTGGCTGGCCAGGCTCAGCAAATCCATCTGCAGGGACAGCGGGTCCACATCGGTGGAGAGGCGGTTGGAGGTGACCTGCAGCTGGTTGCATGGGCTGCGTGCTCCCTCCTCGCCCTTCCCCTTGTTCTTGCCGATCTTGGCGCTGCGGCGGGGC